>NW_026729226.1:0-136438 GCF_030272615.1 Cryptomeria japonica | reverse complement strand
TATAATGTCTGGTTTGAACTTATATCTAAAAATAATATGAACAAGCATGATGTAGAGGGGTTGAAGAAATTGAAGTCAATCAAGTTTAATTTTAATATAAAAGACACTTTCAAGATTCTCTTCAATATCTTGTATCTCAAGTTTTTAAATATCTCAAAGAGAGGTCATACTACATCAGTCCACCTTATGTGTAAGATTTACCTTGCAAGTTCTAGTTATCTTTTTGTAATTTAGTTGCATGTAGTTGGTTAATTATGTGTATCTACAATGTTTCTGGAGTAAAAAAGAATGGGAAAAATAAGATGATCATGTGAGGATGGAGACATTTGTAATTATTTATTTATTTTGTACTTAATTAGATGTTGGTATGGTTTTTTTGTTTTTCTTGATTGGGTGTTATCTTATCTGAATATTTAGTTTAGCTTGTTTAGTTGTAATGAGTGTGTCATATTAAGAATATGTTATAATTTTCATGAATATAAATCTTGTCTATTTTTATATAACTCAAATTCCTTTCTAATAAATTCTACTAACATTTTCTTAGAAATTATAGATAACATCACTATATTTTTTATCTTTTATTATTAATCAATTATTCAATTAATTAAATTAGGTATACTATAAATCAAGTGATATTAGAACAAATCAAATCTCAAAAACTGAGATAATGTAAATTTGTGTAAATTTTTAACAGAATGTGTTTCTGTAGTGACTTGAAATTAGAATAATGAATCTAGGGTTTGAAAAAAAGTAAGAAAGAACCTGAATGACAAAGCACCACATATCATAGACCCGGCCAACCAAATTAAGCTTGATATCATGTGCTATATTGAAGTTTGTCCTTATGCCTTTTCATTTAGTCTACAGCTCAAACTGATAAACGCAGTTCTTTAACATATAAGTGCGCCCTTCAACACCAAAAGGAAACAGATTACAAGGGTGTATGCGCTCTTGGTTAGGTGGATGTCTTAATCATCTGACTTTGGGGGTTTGAAATGTTGTCACGGAACGTATTGACCACTTAAGTGGTAACTTTTCTTTACCAGATAATCGAATCATTCAAATGCTACCATGATCTCATTCTAATGAGATGCCTCAGGATTCGCCTTCTCTGATAAACGAGGAATGCCCGTAGCTGCAATACTGTCCCTTTTTACTTCAATAAAATCGCCCCTCCATCAGCCAATGTCTCGTTTTAATCTCCTTTATGCCTTCATTCTCTATACCCTTTTACTCCCTTGTTCGCTATGCGCAGACGTCAGTTATACAAACTGCGAAAGCAATCAAACATGTGGCGGTATAAAAATCCCATATCCTTTTGGTTTAAGGGAAAGTGGATGTGGTCTGCCAGACTTACAAGTCGACTGTGAAGATAAGGGACATTTGGTAATCGAAATTGGAAACCAGAGGTACACAATCTTAAACTTTTTTCCAGATAATCAGACTTCAACAATTACTGAGGACACGAGTTTCCAAAATTGTTCATTTTCATATAATCTCAACGAAGATGCAATCCAAGACGGGGGTCTCTTCGATCAAATCCAACGACATAACATCAGTCTACAAGTTCTTGTGTGTGGTTTGCAATGTGTAGCTCTACTACCTGGCCTTGAGGTTCCAGGATGTTATTTTAAATCGGTAACTGTTGAAGAGGCATCAACCCATTGGAATATTGCAGAGGAACAAGACCAGAAATGTAAGAGTTGCGTTTCAAGCGGTGGTCTGTGTGGGTTTAATATTTCCGATTTAAACCAGTTCCTTTGCTTTTGCGAGGATGCACCCCATCAAACCACATGTTCATCAGGTATAATTTGGTTCAGATCTCTCTATATTTTCTTCTAAGCACCCATTAAGTTTAATTGCCTTGCAATTCGAAAATATAAAATACGAAATTGGATTATCTCAGTTTAGTTCAAAAAAAATTATATTCGCATCTGATTAGCATTTACCAAATTTAAACAGTCGAGAGATCAATTTATCGAGCTATAACAGTCAGAACTAAAAAAGGCAGAGATATAACAGGTAAATACTAAGGAACCTTTTTGTGTGAGTTTTAAACATTCTTCTAATTTTCTTGTATGGTGGAGTCACTAATCTATGATACTACACATGAATTCCAGGAATAGCCATTGGGGCAAGTGCTTTCATAGTGATAGTAGCACTATTTCTTATTGTTGTTTATCGAAAGAGGTCATCCTACTTTAGATGGATCCAAAGTTGTGTTGCAAGCGAACCGATGAATTCAGGGTCTATTGGGAAAGTGGAGAATTTTCTCCAAAGTTATATTCATGAAATGCCGACCAGATATTCATTCTCTCAGCTAAAGAAGATCACTAACGACTTTTCAGATAAACTTGGGGAAGGAGGATTCGGCATGGTTTATAAAGGAAAGCTCCCGAGCGGTTTTTTTGTGGCTGTAAAACTTTTGGATCAGTCGAGACAGAGTGAGAGCCAGTTCATGAATGAGGTTGCAACTCTGGGAACCATTCATCACGTTCACTTGGTTCGCCTCATGGGTTATTGTTTTGAAGGTTTCAGAAGCCCACTTGTATATGAGTACATGGCCAATGGATCCCTAGAGAAGTTTCTATTTCAAGGAAAAGAACAAGAACAGAAGCTCAGTTGGGAGCAATTGTATTCAATTGCTTTGGGCGCTGCGCGCGGAATTGCGTATTTGCACCAAGATTGTAACAGGCGCATCATTCATTTTGACATTAAGCCTCACAATATTTTACTGGATGCAGATTTCACGCCCAAAGTAGCTGATTTTGGTCTCGCTAAACTGTATGGGAAGGGAGACGACCACGTATCAATTACGGCAACCAGAGGGACGCCAGGATATGTTGCGCCAGAGGTGTGGAATATAAATTTGGGAGGTGTAACAGACAAATCAGATGTTTACAGTTTTGGAATGCTATTAATGGAGATAGCGGGAAGGAGGAAGAACATTGAGTTGCAGGTGAGCCATTCGAGTCAACTTTATTTTCCGGAATGGGCGTTCAAATTGATAGAAAGTGGGGAGTTGGAAAAGAGGTTGAGAGAAAAAGGTCGATGCGACATGGAAGTGGAAGATGAAGAGAAGGTGAGGAGAATGACGAAAGTAGGACTTTGGTGTATTCAATACAATTCCAATGACCGACCATCAATGAGCAGGGTGGTACAAATGCTGGAAGGAAACGGTGATGATGTAAGCAATCCTCCATTACCTTTCAACTCCTCCCCACCGCGTGAAGTACCATTGTCATCTTCCTCCGAAGAATATTCATCCGTGGTATAGAGTCCACGAAGACTCCTAATCTACCCATCAATCTAGAAATATCTTCATCCATGGTATAGAGAAACGAAGAGGATTTGGACGATTATGAGATGATGCAAGGAGCATCTTTATTATATGGAAACGAATATTATATATTTCTGATGTAAGAATCCATCCTCTGGATATAGAAGTAATTATTATATAACTTAGATGTAAGAATCTTTGTGTGGTGGTTTCAGCTGTTTGGTATTGTAATTTTTTTTTTTTCATTTCTTGAATTGCTATTTTCTTTTCTTGTAATCACATTTTGTTTAATTCAATATATAAAAGAGTAATCATCTTCATCATATCAAAATAAATCATTCATAATTATAATTAGTATTTTTCATGTGATTTTGAAAGGTGTCATAATATTCTTGCTCAATATCACTTAGAGTTTAAAATTTTTTTTTTTTTTCATAATATCTTCTAGCTTGATATCATTTAGAGTTTAAAACTATTTTTTGTTTTTAAATCTTAATGACACTTCAAAGTATTTTATTTATTGCCAAAAAATATATTTTGAGAAAAATAATTGGTACATTGGAATTTATCAATTTTTGTTGGGTTGGAAATATGAATAATACAAGGTGTATGCTGGAAATGTGGGATCAACCTGCAAGAGAGAAGAATAGTTCAAACACACACATGAAACATTGCATTAGAGATAGAAATCCAAACAAAGCAAGTTAATGAATCAAAACTCTTTAAAATCGTTCCATGCTCCTTTATCTCTAAAGATCCTCAAGATTCAAGGTGGCCCTCACTTGGAAGAGCACTTGATCTCTTGGATGACAACCTAGAGAACGAGATTTAGAGGATTTTAATATCAAAATGGATGCAACTATGATCCCAATGAATGATTGAGATATGAAACTAGATAGTGATATGGTGTAAAATGAGGAGATTGATACAAAGCTAAACTAGCATGAAAATGATACTAAGATGAAGCTAACATGATATGAGATTAACATGACATATCTAAGATTATAATGCTATCAAAATGATCTAAAATGCTATTCTATTAAAGAGAGGCAAGATTCTTAATGTTATGAGACGATAATGTAGATGCATTAAAACTTGATATGGAGAATGAAGAATGAGAGCTCTATTTATAAGGAAAATAGGGCAAGGGATGGTTGAGATTGAATAATCTCAACAAGGGATAGGATTGAAAGTTATCAATTCATGTGAGGGATTCAATCCAATCCCAAGTTGACAAATGTCTCCTTGAGATGGCTTGAGAGGAGATGCAAGAGACATTAAATGCCTGAGGAGACATGAAGGTTACCTTAGGAGGTAAGGTTGTGGTTGGTTAGGGTCATCCATTGGATAAAGTTTTTACCCAGAGGGTAAACTCTTGTGCAAGGGTTAATAGGATAACCAAGGTTAAAGCCATGAGTGCTTGATGAGACCCTTGGGTTAGATGAGGGTTAAGTTAGAGAGAAAGTCTCTAACCATGAGGGGAGGGTTGAGTTAACCATTAATCATTTGGAAGACTTTGGGGACAAATTTGTAAGAGTCCTTCCAAATTTGGGGGAACTCAATGAGTTAACTTGTTGAAGAAATGAAGCCTTTAATACATTTAGAAGACTTTCTTCCAAATTTGAGAAGTGACCTCCTCAAATTTAGGAAAGGACATGATTAGGAGACTAGAGATGATTAAGATAGGATTAGAAGGCTTCTAGAAGAATGATTAAGGAGATGCAAGTGGAAGATGTAGGATTTTGCAAGTGGATGGAGGATAATAGGATTTAATTAAAATAAAATTAATTTATTTCAATTTTGGATGCAACTTGCATTTGATAGATTTAAATAAATATTTATTTATTTAAATGTGAAATTTAATTTTGCAAGTGGAGGGATTTATAAATAAATCTGGATTTATATAAATACAAAGAGGATTTTAATTAAATGTAGATTTAATTAAAATGGGAAAGGGGAATTTAAATTAAATGTAAATTTAATTAAATGGCTAGGATAGAAGAAGGGAAATATTAATCAAATCTTTAATTTGATTAATGGTCAAAATAGAAGAATAGGATTATCAATTAAATCTTGGTTTAATTAATTGGAAGAATTAGAGATAATTAAATGAATAAAATTCACTTAATTTGTTGCACAACTTTTAGGTGTCTACATTTTTCCCCTCTTTGAGTCGACGTATGGCCACATGTTGATTCAAAGAAAAACGCTCAATTTTGTCATCAAAATTTTTCGATATGATGTTTTTGCCCAAAATTGTTGATATGATGCCCTAGATATGAAAAATGATTTTGATAGGATATGCTGATATGAAACCGATATCAATATGAGACTGATGATGAAGCCGATATGGAAATGTTGATATGATGATATGATATTGCCCCATTGGGCGATAAATTGAAAAAAATTGTGTTGTTTCAAGGGGACGACACGAAGTACGACAATGTTTGGAATTTTGTGCGATTGTTGAATTTTTTGGATTTAAAAATTGTTTTGATTTTTTTGGATTTTTAAAATTTATCACCCGATAGATTTATTAAAAATGATATTGAAAAATGGGGTGAAGACTATGTGGGGATACCATGTACATGCCCCACATGTCCACCGAGGTATCACAGCCGCCTGCGTCAACATGGACTATATAAGCCTCTTAGGGCCCATTTCCACCTCAATTGCACACTTGTCTTTGGAGTATTGGAGCTTGGAGGAGAGAGAGGAGATGGCACCCCCTACCACCATCACCATTTTTAGCAAGTTCGCCAATTTGAGAGGCCAACAGAGTATAGACCACCAATGAGTTGATTATCTAACCCGCTTTGTGAGTTTTTAGCTTAGATTTTAGGCGTTTTTGCAAGTTTTTAAATTTTTTGCTCTAGGTTAGGGTTTTTTCGTGTTTTTTATTTTTTCACTTCTTTTTGCACATATAATTTTTCTTTTAGCACATGCAATATTTCTTTTTGCAAATATGAGTATTGTCATTGCGCATAGGTTTTTTTAGATAGCGCATTTGATTTGCACAATAGTGCATATGATGTTGATTTTAGCGTATCTGTGAAATAGTGTAGTGCATTATGAATGGTTTTATAGCGCATATGATGATTCTGTTCGCGCATATGAAATTGCGCATTTAACTACTATTTTAGCGCATATGAGACAGGGAGAAATTTTTTAATTTAAAGAAAATTTTGATAGGTTTAATTTGGATTTTTAGGTTCGTTATGAAGTTTTACACCCCGTCAATGTGTTAGTTGAGTCGATTATGTCGATGGGATGGTGTTTGGATGATTTTTGTGTCATGGGCCAGTATGAGTCAGTCATCAATATGAGTCATGTTGATAAGGTTCAAATTGTTGGTGTGAATCAAGTCCGTCAAGTCAATATGGTTCAAGGTCGTTATGGCTCAAGGTCGATATGGGTCATTTTATCAATATGAGGTTAGTTGATATGAGTCCTATTTCGATAAGAGTCATGATTGAGATATGAGTCAAAGTTGATATGGGTCCTGATTGCGATATGGGTCAATGTTCGATATGAGTCTTTTGTTGCTCATCATTTATGGGTCAACTCATCATTATTCCATATGGGTCAAGTTTTTGATATGGATTGTTTGGTGTTGGTTGATGTGGATCAATTTTTGATATTGGGCCAAAGACGTTATGGGACTTCTGTTGATATGACTCAATTGTTTTTCGATATGGGTCATTTTGTTGGTATGGATCGTTTGTCGATATGGATCTGTGTTCGATATGGATCTGATTTGATATGGAACTGTGTTCAATATGGGACTGATTTGATTTCCTGATTGGTCTATGATATGAGTTTGGATTGATTGGGTTTTTTAAATTGGTTTTCAATATGGAACTTGATCATTTTAAAATGGTATTTGATTTTCGATAATATGAGTCTTGATATAAAGCTTGTTAAGTGAATTTTGATATGAGGTGTAGACACCTAAAAATGTCTCATTGATCACGTACTAGTTATTCCTCTAATTGATTAAATAATTCTTTAATTATTTAATTTAATTAATTAATCTTATTCTTCTAATTTCATATTTCCTCATCATCTTACTAATTATTCTATTTCCTATTCTATCATTATTTAATCATTTTAATCATTTTCTAAATATTAATTAAATATTAATTATTTAATTAATTCTGATTAATTTCCTAATTTAAATAATCTTTATTATTTAAATATTCAATTTCTATCTCTCTAATTAACTAATTATTTAACCCTTTTCTAAATATTAATTAAATATTAATTTTTTAATTAATTATAATTTAATCCTTAAATTAAATAATCTTTATTATTTAATTAAAGTCCATTTCTAGCATAATTAAATAGTTTCTTTTAATAAATTAATTAATTAATTAATTCTTCTAGTCACATGTGCATGATTTCAAAAATCAAATTCAAAATCAAAGTCAAGTTCTAAATATATTCAAATACTAAATTGAATTAAATGAATTCAATTATTTGAATAAATATCATGCAAAGATTAAATTTGAAAATCTAAGTCAGAGTGCAAGCACATGCTAAATTAATTAATTCAATCAATTAATTAATTAAATCATGTATCTCTCCAATCTCTATTTCCATCTTCTAGTTCTCTTTGTCGTCTTCTTTATTTCCTCCAATCATTCTTTTTCTTCTTTTAGTTAGCTTTTTTTCAAGTAGTTGTCTCAATTAATCTATTCAATCTATTCTGTTTCACCTCCAAGTCAGCAGTTGGACTATCAATCAGCATGTGAGCTCACCCGAGTTCCACCTCTTGATCAATCCGTTCCACCTTTCAATCAATCTCATCCAAAAATCTATAAATTGAGCATTCAATCCTCACAATTCCTCTAGATCACGAACTTCAAATCTTTGTGTCAATTGCAGGTTGTCAGTGCAATATCTGAGAGCCATCATACCACAGAGAGAAGAAGAACAATGGAAGCTATGATGCATAATAGGGAGTTTCATATTGCTTAATTTAGTTTCATTTTTCATCTATTTCATTGGTTTTATGTTTGAATTGCTTAGATAGTTAAGGATTCGTGATCGTCATTATTTCCTATGTAGCAATGGTGTATTTGAGCATGCTACATTTTGGTAAATCCAACGTGAAATAACAGCTAATTAACCTTCTCTATTTTTTGTGTTGTTTTTGCAGATCGTACGGATTTTTTCCTTTTTTGTAGGTTTTGCATAGATTTCAAGACAGACCCCTTCGTCATGCAATCAAACTTACATCATCACGCAATCGTATAGATAGGGCCACGCAATCGACTAGATAGGGTTACACATTCGTGCAGAACCCATCACGCAATCTCCCTTACATCGTCACGGAATTGACATTTCTTTGTTATGCAATTGCTCTGTAATTATCACGCATTCGCAGGGAAAATTGTTGTTTGATTGTTTCTATTCTCATATCCTTTTTGTTCTCTGATCTATTTAATTCTGTCTAAAATTGAGTAAATCTGGAAACGGATTATTTATATTACATGATTTAATTATAACAGTTTATGGCACGAAAGGTACAATTCAGGATTTCAGGTGTTAGAAGGACAAAGGAACAAAGAAGATAGGCCAAATGCTATCAAAGGGTTCTCCAAGCAGAAAAGTAGATACAAGATTGGGAAAATCAACCAGCCTTTGATACATACAACAACTTATTTCTCTCATATCAAGTTAAATATGATCTAATTAATATTGAATGGATGATGAGAGATTTAGCTAGGGCCTCACAATTGGTTTTGCAAGTTTCTAATTGGGTTTAGTTTAATTTTTTATTTTTTTGTGTTATCTGCTTGCCTGTCACACAATCGTCCTATTTAGATTACACAATCAATTTTTTGGTGTCACGCATTCGATCTGTCAGGATCACGCATTCGCTCTGTTATGTTCACGCATTGGCTTTGTCAGAGTCACGCAATCACGCAGATATTGTCACGCATTCGTTTCTGTCAGTTTTTTGATTTGATTTTACTGCTAATCAGTTGTTTGTAGCCTGTGGCAAATTTACAGAAAGGATCGGATTAGTATTAGATCAATTGCACTCATAATCTCACACTTCGTCTTTTGGTGCTTAAAATTAACATTGGTTAAAATGGACATGCATGCAAAATATCACACTTCATCTGTTGGTGCTTAAGATTAACATTGGTTAAAATTGGCACGCATGTATAACACTTTGATTTGGGCTTAAAATCAACGACGGTTAAAATTGACATGCATGCCTTCATATTTCAATTTGGTGTTTAAAATGGACATGCACATGCGTATTCAACACCTCAATTTGGCTTATAAAATGAACGTGAATCAGGTTGCATTAGATTAAATCATATTTCATTTTCTTAAGGTAAAGAATTTTTATCGTGTTTGGGGTGGACCTACTGTTGCATTAACTAACTTTCCACCCGCCTTTGGGGTCTTGGGAGAAAGGAAGGAGGTGACAAAGACATCCAATTTTATTTTATTCCATGTAATGAGGGGTATCTTTGATTGGTGATTTTATCACCCCACAAAGGTAATTTGAATTGCGATGCCTTGGGGATATCATCTCTCCCAGCGTACGCTCGAGCGAGTTTTTCGAGCTGCTATATAAATATACTGGTCAGGCAGCTAGAATGTTGAGTGAATTCGACGTATGTGGGGGCCTTCCCTACACCGATAAGCTCAACTAAAGTCTTAAGTGGCTTACTCTAAGAATCTGTCATTGGATCGGGACCCCTCGAAACCCTACAATAAGAACCAACTTAGTAGCCCAAAACCCTACATCCAGTGATTCTGGGAGTGTGGATCGTACCCCATAGATACCCTTCATGTACCTTACACTATGATACAAGAATCCCTAGACTATAAGATCTTTGGATCTTTAGGGTAAGACAGACTGGCATGCCCAAGAAGTGTGTGCTGTGGAGTGGAGCCAGTGCTGTTAGACTCTCTATCTATTCATTTTGTCTCTGTATTTTTTAAGGGCCTCATTGAATGATGTCCACTTTCCAACCTAAGATTGTATTTTGTGCTTTTTTACGTATTGTTGTGTCAGACCAGTATTGAGTTAGTCCTTTGGGCTATTTCAAGCCCTATCCTACGTATCTTTGAATTTTCTAAGATTGTTTGAAAAAAAAGTCTAGTCAACTATATTTACCTTCAAATAATTGTTCTCAGATTTGAAGAAACCACGAAACTTGTCCTATACATAGAATTACTAAAAACAAAGTCCATTTTTGAAACGTCAAAACTCAAAGGTTTATACACTTGTGACACTAGGAAGTCCTTGCATAGTCCTCATTTACGTCCTTACTATCATCATAAGTCTTTGCATAGTCATCACTTACGTCATTACTATCGTCATAAGTCTTTGCATAGTCATCACTTACGTCCTTACTATCGTCATAAGTCTTTGCATAGTCCTCACTTACGTCCTTACTATCATCCTAAGTCCTTGCATAGGTCTTCACTTACGTCTTTACTGTCATCCTAAGTCCTTGCATAGGTCTTCATTTAGGTCCTTACTATGGCCCTTAGTCCTTGCATAGTCCTCATTATCATCCCCATTATCATCCTCATATACGTCTTCATCTAGATTTGATATACGTCTGTCTTAGTCCGTCATCATTGACATAATCATCCTACAAAGTTATAGCATGCGTCTTAATGGGTCTCCCAGGTGATGGTTTGCTCCCCTTCAAGCAACCTAATCTAGTCCCAAATGGCAGTCAGCGAGAAATCATTGAAGGTCTAGCGAACTCAGCCTGGGACTCAAGGAGAAACGTACCTCAATATATAGGAGTCGAGTACGAGATAAATATCAAGTATAAAATTGCCCATAGGATTGATAGAGAAATTCTTGCAGAACGTCTAAGAGAAGACATGGAAAAACTTGCATTACAGAAATCCAGAAATACTCAACAAGTCTCGCATCAAAATCCCCAATAGAGTGTCTAGTCTAGTTTTGCATACCTCATATCTATGTCTACAATCTAGCATTAGTCATTGTCTTGCATAAAACCACCCTCATATAGTAGTTGTAAATGCCTGTCACAAAAGGCAAAAGGTATAATGGACCCAAACAATGACTAGTTTGTAAACCCAACTTGGAATATGGACATATCAACTAGTCAACAATCAGGTTCTCAAGCAATGTATCCCCTAAATGAATTACAACAACATTTAACAAAAGAAGAAATTGAGTCAGCTCAACAAGATCCACATGTCCTTATGATCTTAGATGCACTTATACATAGTGATAGGGACAAATATCTCTTGTTGTTATTACAAAATGGGGTGAAACTACTTGAAGATTTTGATGTCATGAAGATCTTACCACTAGGAAAAACTTTAGGTCAAGATAACAGTCAAACACTACCCATAACACAAATGCAAGAAATGACCTCCAGTTTTCCTCAAAACATACCTATCCAAAGAAATCTCAATACAAATGCAAACTTTCAAACAAGTGCATCATCTTCAGTGATAAATGTTAGTATACCAACACAAAGCATACTGATAATATCAAGTGTCTCAGCACCTATTCAAATACAAGAAACAAGTGCAACCCAATCTCCGGTTTCCTATTCTATAGGATTGACATATAGTCACCAAAATGAAAATCTAGGTCTTACCAATACAACAAGTACAACTCCACCAAACATAGGTTCGCATATCACTTATTTCACGGTACCTAGTGGAATATACAACACACAAAATTATAATCATGGTACCTTCCAACAACCTCCTAGTTATGCAACCACGAATCCTTTTGTGGGACATACACAAACACAAGGTGTACCTTTGACCCAAACAGATATTCTGACACAACAATTACAAAATTTGCAACAACAAATGACGACCATGCATACTGGTAATGATAAAAAGAGCTACACAATGTAGGACTTACATCCTTATCCTTTCGATCACACATTATACATGTCTTCTTTCCCACCATATTTTGAAATGCCTAAATTCGACAGATATCGAGGGAATGGTGATCCTAGAGACCACATCAGAGAGTTTTTTACGGTATGTATAGAGGTTGCAACTGAAGATACTTACTTAATGAGACTATTTCCTAAAAGTATGGGGGTCTTGGCTTTAGAGTGGTTTTCACATTTACCACCAACCATCACATCACGGGGAGAATTAGCTAAACATTTTATTGCAAACCTCTCACATAGCATTGAAACCCTAGTTACTTTGATGGACTTATGTGCCGCTAAAAAATATGAGAATGAAACATTTGCATCCTTCATACAATGATGGAGGGCTCTCTATAGGAGGTGCAAAACAGTTATCCCAGAAATAGAGCAAGTGGATATGTTCACATTAAACTTGATTCCCAAGATTAAATATTTGATACAAATGCAATATTTAACCACATTCAAACAAATCACAGAAAAAGCTCTAAAATGTGAGAAGGGACTAGTGGAACAAGGTCTTATTAAGTATGCAAACACCAACAACAATGACAAATCCAAGTTTTGGTCGAAAAACAAAAATGTGACCAATGATGGTATTGTAGACACCAGAATAGTAAATAGAACTCAACCGGTTTTATCTTTGGGAACGAATCAATCATCAAATCCACGTATAGAGAATAACCTTACTTCAACAAATGTAAACACAACACAAAACAAGAACACAAGGTACCCTAGAGTAAATGATCCAAGGAGGAATTACACACCTCTAGGAGAACCTATTGAGTCAGCGCTCAAAAAGTTAATACAGACAAACATGATCACTTTACCAAAAATAAGAGTATATGAACCAGGTCCTTTCAAACCCACATGGTGGAATGATAATGATTTATGTGATTATCATCAGACTAAAGGTCACAAAACAACTAGTTGCTACAAATTGAAAAACTTGGTCCAAGATATGATAGACCAAGGTGACATCACAATCGATACTAATAAAACCTCAGCAAACATGAATCATACAATCTTTAAGGATCCATTTGTTAAGCATGACAAAGGGAAAGCTACCACATCAGGTACTCAAGACAATACAACTAACTACACAAAGGTCTCATACGACTACACTATTCATGCCATTAGCTTAGGACATATAGTAAACAATGATTCACAAGAAACACTTGATCAAGATGAGCAATATCTAGACACTCACACAGATGATAACCAAATTTGCATGATATCAGAGGCACCAAAATATGGTGATGATAGAAATCTTTGTCTCAGAGACTGGGGGCATGATCAACCATCTCATTCAGGTTGGTTTGAAGATGAACTCATAGAACACATCATGGATGTCAAGCATACACATAAAGACTATGAAGAGGGATTTAACATAAATCTTGATAACACAGCATATGATACCGACAATACCTGTAAGTCATATGATACAGTGGCTACAATCACCATAACTCCCCGAGACAAAGACTGTGCCGTAGTTACTCATAGATCAAAGGTAACTTTACAAGGAATACCACAAAATCATCCACCAACAATAGGGACCTATAGTGTTGTTGAGCAACTTAAGAAAACTCTGGCACACATATCATTATTCAAAATTTTGTGTATTTCACCCACTCATAGAGCTATATTGGACAAAGCAATTCAATATTCGGTAGTGGACAGAGATATAGATGAAAATTGTTTTGATTTTTTTTTTTAAATATTTGATTTTTTTTAAAAAAATTTGGATTTTTAAAATTTATCGCTCGATAGTTTTATTAAAAATGATATTGAAAAATGACGTGAAGACTATGTGGGAATAGCATTCACATGCCCCACACGTCCATTGAGGTATCACAGCCGCTTGCATCAACATGAGCTATATAAGCCTCCTAGGGCCCAATTCCACCTCATTTGCACACTTGTCTTTGGAGTATTGGAGCTTGGAGGAGATAGAGGAGATGGAACCCCTACCACCATCACCATTTTGAGAGATTTCATCAATTTGAGAGGCCAATAGAGTACGGACCACCGGTGAGTTGATTATCTAACCCGCTTTGTGAATTTTTAGCTTAGATTTTAGGTGTTTTGGCAAGTTTTTAAATTTTTCACTCTAGGTTAGCGTTTTCCGCGTTTTTAATTTTTTCACTTCTTTTTGCGCATATGATTTTTCTTTTAGCACATGTGATGTTTCTTTTCGTGCATATGAGTATTGTCGTCGTGCATTTGAATTTTAATTGTCTGCATAGGTTTTCTTAGATAGCACATTTGATTTGCACAATAGCGCATATGATGTTGATTTTAGTGCATCTGTGAAACAGTGTAGCGCATTATGAATTTTTTTATAGCACATATGATAGATTAAATAATGCATATGAAATTGCACATTTAACTATTATTTTAGCGCATATGAGAGAAAGAGCAATTTTTTGAATTTAAAGAAATTTTTGACAAGTGTAATTTGGATTTTTAGGTTCTTTATGAAGTTTTACACCCTGTCAATGTGTCAATTGAGTTGATTGTGTTGATGGGATAGTGTTTGGGTGATTTTCATGTTATGGGCTAGTATGAGTCAATCATCGATATGAGTCATGTTGATATGGTTGAAATTGTTGGTGTGAATTAAGTTGGTCAAATTCAATATGGTTCAAGATCGATATGGGTCATTTTATCGATATGAGTCCTGATTTTGATAAGAGTTGTGATTGCGATATGAGTTAAAGTTGATATGGGTCATGATTTCGATATGGGTCAATGTTTGATATGAGTCTTTTGTCACTCATCTTTTATGGGTCAATTTATCTTTATGGGTCAACTTGTCGTTATTCGATATGGGTCAAGTTTTTGATATGGATTGTTAGGTGTTGGTCGATGTGGATCAATTTTTTATATTGGACCAAAGTCGTTATGGGACTTGTGTCGATATGGGTCAATTATTTTTTGATATGATTCATTTTGTTGATATGGATTGTTTGTCAATATGGATATGTTTTCGATATGGATTTGATTTGATATGGGACTATGTTCGATATGGGACTGATTTAATTTCTTGATTGATCTGTGATATGAGGCTGGATTGATTGAAACTTGATTGATTGGGTTTTTGAGATTGGTTTTTGATATGGAACTTGATCATTTTAAAATGGTATTTTATTTTTGATATGAGTCCTGATATGAAGCTTGTTGAGTGAATTTCGATATGATGCATGATTGATTGATTGGATGATTGATTGAACAGATATTGGTTGATTGTGTGACTGTCATCACATGAATTATTGATTATTTGATTGTGTATAATAGATGCATCTGATAGGATGATATACTTGTGTTGATATAGGTCCATCGAGGAGTTCTCATGCTTCGGGATAAAGTGTGTCAGTGGTTAAGGTGTAGCGGGCTGCTTGTCGGATAAAGCTTCATTTTTGGTTGTGAGATAGGTCAGGTAGGAGGGTATTGTATTTGAGATAGGTGTATATTTTCTCGCATAGAGGAGAATCAAAACCAATTAGGGCACAGATAACTTGGGATTCTGAATTGTTATAAGCTGGGGAGAATAATTGCTCCACTAGAAATTCATTTAATGACTTTGTTTATCTAGGATTTATAAGAGCGAGGTGATAGTGGCCATTGCATTAGTAGCTCTATTGTCTGACCTTGGAATCTGTTCAAAGGTGATGTCCACAAAATACTTCTTAAAATTGTCCATTATTCTCTTGTAGGGCATCAACTTGTCATCCTTTGTTTGATAATCATCGTTGACCTGATTGATGATTAATTGAGAGTCTCCATAAAATTTCAATTATGTGATTCTCCATTCCACAACTATTTGGATGCTAGTGACCAGGGCTTCATACTCGGCAATGTTATTGGTTCAAGAGAACATCAATCTGTAGGATCTTGAAATTGTGTGTCCCTCCAAACTGACGAACAAGATGTCGACACCTGATCTATGTTGGGTATAGGATCAATCAAAGTATAGGGTCCATTTCTTGGGTGTGATGGTGAGCACATCTATATCTGGAAATTCCACTTGTAGTGGGTTTTTGTCTAGTAAAGGTGCTTCTTCCAATTGATCTGTAATTGCTTGTACTTTGATGGCCCATCCTTCTGTGTATTGAATGTCGAACTCACTTAGGATCATGACCCATTTAACTAACCTCCCTGTGAGAGTGGCTTTTCTAAGTAGATATTTTAGTGGGTCAATCTTTACTACTAGCTTGGGCGTTCAAATTGATGGAGAGTGGGGAATTGGAAAAGAGGTTGAGAGAAATAGGTAAAGATGATATTGAAGTGGGAGATGACTCAGATAAGGTAAGAAGATTGGCAAAAGTAGGAGTGTGGTGTATTCAATACAATTGTCCCTAAATGCTTTAACAGCTTCAAGGTTGTTATGGACATCATTCAATAAATGTATCTCATGGACTTGAAATGTATATCTTGGAATGTTAGGGGATTAAAATCTCCAGACAAGTCTGAAGGTTTTTGAACTAGCACAAGCATATTGACTTCATGCTTCTCCAGGAAGTTAAAAGCTACCAAAATCATATTGGATGTGAACCTTTCATATGGCTGGAAAGATGCTCCCCTATTATCTATCAATAATGATAAAAGAAAAGGAGGATTTGTCATTCTATTGGGAGGCAAGTGGGCTAATAAGGTGGTAGATAAGGGTTGTTCCCCATGCAACAAGGTTGTGGATCATAGTTAGCACTAAAAATATAGTTAATATTGAGGAATACTTAAAAAATAATGAAGAATATTTTCTATTTATTTCACCTTCATCTTTTAAGTAGTAAGGATTTTTTTTTGTAAAGTAGTTAAGTTGTGTATGAAGAACTGGTCTTTTAACAATTTTTTAAAGGACTAATATATTATGAGATAAAGAATAGATCAAAATGAAGAATATTTTCTATTTATTTCACCTTCATCTTTTAAGTAGTAAGGATTTTTTTTTTGTAAAGTAGTTGAGTTGTGTATGAAGAACTGGTCTTTTAACAATTTTTTAAAGGACTAATATATTATGAGATAAAGAATAGATCAAAATGAATTAGTTAATTTAATATTTGATGTTCTCATGAATACTTTTCTTTGTGATAGGCAATTTAATATTTGATATTTTCATGAATATTTTTCTTGTATTAGGCATTTTAATTGTTTTATTTAGTAAAACAAACATGAATAAAATTATTAAATATTACATTATTAAGATAAAAAATTTGAATGAATCAAGTGTTGTGATGAAAATAATAATCAATAATAGATTCATTAAATAGTTTGTGTTACTATCAAATTCATCATACAATAATAAATGTCATATAATATGTCATATAATGTCTGGTTTGAACTTATATCTAAAAATAATATGAACAAGCATGATGTAGAGGGGTTGAAGAAATTGAAGTCAATCAAGTTTAATTTTAATATAAAAGACACTTTCAAGATTCTCTTCAATATCTTGTATCTCAAGTTTTTAAATATCTCAAAGAGAGGTCATACTACATCAGTCCACCTTATGTGTAAGATTTACCTTGCAAGTTCTAGTTATCTTTTTGTAATTTAGTTGCATGTAGTTGGTTAATTATGTGTATCTACAATGTTTCTGGAGTAAAAAAGAATGGGAAAAATAAGATGATCATGTGAGGATGGAGACATTTGTAATTATTTATTTATTTTGTACTTAATTAGATGTTGGTATGGTTTTTTTGTTTTTCTTGATTGGGTGTTATCTTATCTGAATATTTAGTTTAGCTTGTTTAGTTGTAATGAGTGTGTCATATTAAGAATATGTTATAATTTTCATGAATATAAATCTTGTCTATTTTTATATAACTCAAATTCCTTTCTAATAAATTCTACTAACATTTTCTTAGAAATTATAGATAACATCACTATATTTTTTATCTTTTATTATTAATCAATTATTCAATTAATTAAATTAGGTATACTATAAATCAAGTGATATTAGAACAAATCAAATCTCAAAAACTGAGATAATGTAAATTTGTGTAAATTTTTAACAGAATGTGTTTCTGTAGTGACTTGAAATTAGAATAATGAATCTAGGGTTTGAAAAAAAGTAAGAAAGAACCTGAATGACAAAGCACCACATATCATAGACCCGGCCAACCAAATTAAGCTTGATATCATGTGCTATATTGAAGTTTGTCCTTATGCCTTTTCATTTAGTCTACAGCTCAAACTGATAAACGCAGTTCTTTAACATATAAGTGCGCCCTTCAACACCAAAAGGAAACAGATTACAAGGGTGTATGCGCTCTTGGTTAGGTGGATGTCTTAATCATCTGACTTTGGGGGTTTGAAATGTTGTCACGGAACGTATTGACCACTTAAGTGGTAACTTTTCTTTACCAGATAATCGAATCATTCAAATGCTACCATGATCTCATTCTAATGAGATGCCTCAGGATTCGCCTTCTCTGATAAACGAGGAATGCCCGTAGCTGCAATACTGTCCCTTTTTACTTCAATAAAATCGCCCCTCCATCAGCCAATGTCTCGTTTTAATCTCCTTTATGCCTTCATTCTCTATACCCTTTTACTCCCTTGTTCGCTATGCGCAGACGTCAGTTATACAAACTGCGAAAGCAATCAAACATGTGGCGGTATAAAAATCCCATATCCTTTTGGTTTAAGGGAAAGTGGATGTGGTCTGCCAGACTTACAAGTCGACTGTGAAGATAAGGGACATTTGGTAATCGAAATTGGAAACCAGAGGTACACAATCTTAAACTTTTTTCCAGATAATCAGACTTCAACAATTACTGAGGACACGAGTTTCCAAAATTGTTCATTTTCATATAATCTCAACGAAGATGCAATCCAAGACGGGGGTCTCTTCGATCAAATCCAACGACATAACATCAGTCTACAAGTTCTTGTGTGTGGTTTGCAATGTGTAGCTCTACTACCTGGCCTTGAGGTTCCAGGATGTTATTTTAAATCGGTAACTGTTGAAGAGGCATCAACCCATTGGAATATTGCAGAGGAACAAGACCAGAAATGTAAGAGTTGCGTTTCAAGCGGTGGTCTGTGTGGGTTTAATATTTCCGATTTAAACCAGTTCCTTTGCTTTTGCGAGGATGCACCCCATCAAACCACATGTTCATCAGGTATAATTTGGTTCAGATCTCTCTATATTTTCTTCTAAGCACCCATTAAGTTTAATTGCCTTGCAATTCGAAAATATAAAATACGAAATTGGATTATCTCAGTTTAGTTCAAAAAAAATTATATTCGCATCTGATTAGCATTTACCAAATTTAAACAGTCGAGAGATCAATTTATCGAGCTATAACAGTCAGAACTAAAAAAGGCAGAGATATAACAGGTAAATACTAAGGAACCTTTTTGTGTGAGTTTTAAACATTCTTCTAATTTTCTTGTATGGTGGAGTCACTAATCTATGATACTACACATGAATTCCAGGAATAGCCATTGGGGCAAGTGCTTTCATAGTGATAGTAGCACTATTTCTTATTGTTGTTTATCGAAAGAGGTCATCCTACTTTAGATGGATCCAAAGTTGTGTTGCAAGCGAACCGATGAATTCAGGGTCTATTGGGAAAGTGGAGAATTTTCTCCAAAGTTATATTCATGAAATGCCGACCAGATATTCATTCTCTCAGCTAAAGAAGATCACTAACGACTTTTCAGATAAACTTGGGGAAGGAGGATTCGGCATGGTTTATAAAGGAAAGCTCCCGAGCGGTTTTTTTGTGGCTGTAAAACTTTTGGATCAGTCGAGACAGAGTGAGAGCCAGTTCATGAATGAGGTTGCAACTCTGGGAACCATTCATCACGTTCACTTGGTTCGCCTCATGGGTTATTGTTTTGAAGGTTTCAGAAGCCCACTTGTATATGAGTACATGGCCAATGGATCCCTAGAGAAGTTTCTATTTCAAGGAAAAGAACAAGAACAGAAGCTCAGTTGGGAGCAATTGTATTCAATTGCTTTGGGCGCTGCGCGCGGAATTGCGTATTTGCACCAAGATTGTAACAGGCGCATCATTCATTTTGACATTAAGCCTCACAATATTTTACTGGATGCAGATTTCACGCCCAAAGTAGCTGATT
This sequence comes from Cryptomeria japonica, assembly GCF_030272615.1. Lineage (NCBI taxonomy): Eukaryota > Viridiplantae > Streptophyta > Pinopsida > Cupressales > Cupressaceae > Cryptomeria > Cryptomeria japonica. Next base: position 116,155 of record NW_026729226.1, on the reverse strand, counting down.
TTGGTCTCGCTAAACTGTATGGGAAGGGAGACGACCACGTATCAATTACGGCAACCAGAGGGACGCCAGGATATGTTGCGCCAGAGGTGTGGAATATAAATTTGGGAGGTGTAACAGACAAATCAGATGTTTACAGTTTTGGAATGCTATTAATGGAGATAGCGGGAAGGAGGAAGAACATTGAGTTGCAGGTGAGCCATTCGAGTCAACTTTATTTTCCGGAATGGGCGTTCAAATTGATAGAAAGTGGGGAGTTGGAAAAGAGGTTGAGAGAAAAAGGTCGATGCGACATGGAAGTGGAAGATGAAGAGAAGGTGAGGAGAATGACGAAAGTAGGACTTTGGTGTATTCAATACAATTCCAATGACCGACCATCAATGAGCAGGGTGGTACAAATGCTGGAAGGAAACGGTGATGATGTAAGCAATCCTCCATTACCTTTCAACTCCTCCCCACCGCGTGAAGTACCATTGTCATCTTCCTCCGAAGAATATTCATCCGTGGTATAGAGTCCACGAAGACTCCTAATCTACCCATCAATCTAGAAATATCTTCATCCATGGTATAGAGAAACGAAGAGGATTTGGACGATTATGAGATGATGCAAGGAGCATCTTTATTATATGGAAACGAATATTATATATTTCTGATGTAAGAATCCATCCTCTGGATATAGAAGTAATTATTATATAACTTAGATGTAAGAATCTTTGTGTGGTGGTTTCAGCTGTTTGGTATTGTAATTTTTTTTTTTTCATTTCTTGAATTGCTATTTTCTTTTCTTGTAATCACATTTTGTTTAATTCAATATATAAAAGAGTAATCATCTTCATCATATCAAAATAAATCATTCATAATTATAATTAGTATTTTTCATGTGATTTTGAAAGGTGTCATAATATTCTTGCTCAATATCACTTAGAGTTTAAAATTTTTTTTTTTTTTCATAATATCTTCTAGCTTGATATCATTTAGAGTTTAAAACTATTTTTTGTTTTTAAATCTTAATGACACTTCAAAGTATTTTATTTATTGCCAAAAAATATATTTTGAGAAAAATAATTGGTACATTGGAATTTATCAATTTTTGTTGGGTTGGAAATATGAATAATACAAGGTGTATGCTGGAAATGTGGGATCAACCTGCAAGAGAGAAGAATAGTTCAAACACACACATGAAACATTGCATTAGAGATAGAAATCCAAACAAAGCAAGTTAATGAATCAAAACTCTTTAAAATCGTTCCATGCTCCTTTATCTCTAAAGATCCTCAAGATTCAAGGTGGCCCTCACTTGGAAGAGCACTTGATCTCTTGGATGACAACCTAGAGAACGAGATTTAGAGGATTTTAATATCAAAATGGATGCAACTATGATCCCAATGAATGATTGAGATATGAAACTAGATAGTGATATGGTGTAAAATGAGGAGATTGATACAAAGCTAAACTAGCATGAAAATGATACTAAGATGAAGCTAACATGATATGAGATTAACATGACATATCTAAGATTATAATGCTATCAAAATGATCTAAAATGCTATTCTATTAAAGAGAGGCAAGATTCTTAATGTTATGAGACGATAATGTAGATGCATTAAAACTTGATATGGAGAATGAAGAATGAGAGCTCTATTTATAAGGAAAATAGGGCAAGGGATGGTTGAGATTGAATAATCTCAACAAGGGATAGGATTGAAAGTTATCAATTCATGTGAGGGATTCAATCCAATCCCAAGTTGACAAATGTCTCCTTGAGATGGCTTGAGAGGAGATGCAAGAGACATTAAATGCCTGAGGAGACATGAAGGTTACCTTAGGAGGTAAGGTTGTGGTTGGTTAGGGTCATCCATTGGATAAAGTTTTTACCCAGAGGGTAAACTCTTGTGCAAGGGTTAATAGGATAACCAAGGTTAAAGCCATGAGTGCTTGATGAGACCCTTGGGTTAGATGAGGGTTAAGTTAGAGAGAAAGTCTCTAACCATGAGGGGAGGGTTGAGTTAACCATTAATCATTTGGAAGACTTTGGGGACAAATTTGTAAGAGTCCTTCCAAATTTGGGGGAACTCAATGAGTTAACTTGTTGAAGAAATGAAGCCTTTAATACATTTAGAAGACTTTCTTCCAAATTTGAGAAGTGACCTCCTCAAATTTAGGAAAGGACATGATTAGGAGACTAGAGATGATTAAGATAGGATTAGAAGGCTTCTAGAAGAATGATTAAGGAGATGCAAGTGGAAGATGTAGGATTTTGCAAGTGGATGGAGGATAATAGGATTTAATTAAAATAAAATTAATTTATTTCAATTTTGGATGCAACTTGCATTTGATAGATTTAAATAAATATTTATTTATTTAAATGTGAAATTTAATTTTGCAAGTGGAGGGATTTATAAATAAATCTGGATTTATATAAATACAAAGAGGATTTTAATTAAATGTAGATTTAATTAAAATGGGAAAGGGGAATTTAAATTAAATGTAAATTTAATTAAATGGCTAGGATAGAAGAAGGGAAATATTAATCAAATCTTTAATTTGATTAATGGTCAAAATAGAAGAATAGGATTATCAATTAAATCTTGGTTTAATTAATTGGAAGAATTAGAGATAATTAAATGAATAAAATTCACTTAATTTGTTGCACAACTTTTAGGTGTCTACATTTTTCCCCTCTTTGAGTCGACGTATGGCCACATGTTGATTCAAAGAAAAACGCTCAATTTTGTCATCAAAATTTTTCGATATGATGTTTTTGCCCAAAATTGTTGATATGATGCCCTAGATATGAAAAATGATTTTGATAGGATATGCTGATATGAAACCGATATCAATATGAGACTGATGATGAAGCCGATATGGAAATGTTGATATGATGATATGATATTGCCCCATTGGGCGATAAATTGAAAAAAATTGTGTTGTTTCAAGGGGACGACACGAAGTACGACAATGTTTGGAATTTTGTGCGATTGTTGAATTTTTTGGATTTAAAAATTGTTTTGATTTTTTTGGATTTTTAAAATTTATCACCCGATAGATTTTTTAAAAATGATATTGAAAAATGGGGTGAAGACTATGTGGGGATACCATGTACATGCCCCACATGTCCACCGAGGTATCACAGCCGCCTGCGTCAACATGGACTATATAAGCCTCTTAGGGCCCATTTCCACCTCAATTGCACACTTGTCTTTGGAGTATTGGAGCTTGGAGGAGAGAGAGGAGATGGCACCCCCTACCACCATCACCATTTTTAGCAAGTTCGCCAATTTGAGAGGCCAACAGAGTATAGACCACCAATGAGTTGATTATCTAACCCGCTTTGTGAGTTTTTAGCTTAGATTTTAGGCGTTTTTGCAAGTTTTTAAATTTTTTGCTCTAGGTTAGGGTTTTTTCGTGTTTTTTATTTTTTCACTTCTTTTTGCACATATAATTTTTCTTTTAGCACATGCAATATTTCTTTTTGCAAATATGAGTATTGTCATTGCGCATAGGTTTTTTTAGATAGCGCATTTGATTTGCACAATAGTGCATATGATGTTGATTTTAGCGTATCTGTGAAATAGTGTAGTGCATTATGAATGGTTTTATAGCGCATATGATGATTCTGTTCGCGCATATGAAATTGCGCATTTAACTACTATTTTAGCGCATATGAGACAGGGAGAAATTTTTTAATTTAAAGAAAATTTTGATAGGTTTAATTTGGATTTTTAGGTTCGTTATGAAGTTTTACACCCCGTCAATGTGTTAGTTGAGTCGATTATGTCGATGGGATGGTGTTTGGATGATTTTTGTGTCATGGGCCAGTATGAGTCAGTCATCAATATGAGTCATGTTGATAAGGTTCAAATTGTTGGTGTGAATCAAGTCCGTCAAGTCAATATGGTTCAAGGTCGTTATGGCTCAAGGTCGATATGGGTCATTTTATCAATATGAGGTTAGTTGATATGAGTCCTATTTCGATAAGAGTCATGATTGAGATATGAGTCAAAGTTGATATGGGTCCTGATTGCGATATGGGTCAATGTTCGATATGAGTCTTTTGTTGCTCATCATTTATGGGTCAACTCATCATTATTCCATATGGGTCAAGTTTTTGATATGGATTGTTTGGTGTTGGTTGATGTGGATCAATTTTTGATATTGGGCCAAAGACGTTATGGGACTTCTGTTGATATGACTCAATTGTTTTTCGATATGGGTCATTTTGTTGGTATGGATCGTTTGTCGATATGGATCTGTGTTCGATATGGATCTGATTTGATATGGAACTGTGTTCAATATGGGACTGATTTGATTTCCTGATTGGTCTATGATATGAGTTTGGATTGATTGGGTTTTTTAAATTGGTTTTCAATATGGAACTTGATCATTTTAAAATGGTATTTGATTTTCGATAATATGAGTCTTGATATAAAGCTTGTTAAGTGAATTTTGATATGAGGTGTAGACACCTAAAAATGTCTCATTGATCACGTACTAGTTATTCCTCTAATTGATTAAATAATTCTTTAATTATTTAATTTAATTAATTAATCTTATTCTTCTAATTTCATATTTCCTCATCATCTTACTAATTATTCTATTTCCTATTCTATCATTATTTAATCATTTTAATCATTTTCTAAATATTAATTAAATATTAATTATTTAATTAATTCTGATTAATTTCCTAATTTAAATAATCTTTATTATTTAAATATTCAATTTCTATCTCTCTAATTAACTAATTATTTAACCCTTTTCTAAATATTAATTAAATATTAATTTTTTAATTAATTATAATTTAATCCTTAAATTAAATAATCTTTATTATTTAATTAAAGTCCATTTCTAGCATAATTAAATAGTTTCTTTTAATAAATTAATTAATTAATTAATTCTTCTAGTCACATGTGCATGATTTCAAAAATCAAATTCAAAATCAAAGTCAAGTTCTAAATATATTCAAATACTAAATTGAATTAAATGAATTCAATTATTTGAATAAATATCATGCAAAGATTAAATTTGAAAATCTAAGTCAGAGTGCAAGCACATGCTAAATTAATTAATTCAATCAATTAATTAATTAAATCATGTATCTCTCCAATCTCTATTTCCATCTTCTAGTTCTCTTTGTCGTCTTCTTTATTTCCTCCAATCATTCTTTTTCTTCTTTTAGTTAGCTTTTTTTCAAGTAGTTGTCTCAATTAATCTATTCAATCTATTCTGTTTCACCTCCAAGTCAGCAGTTGGACTATCAATCAGCATGTGAGCTCACCCGAGTTCCACCTCTTGATCAATCCGTTCCACCTTTCAATCAATCTCATCCAAAAATCTATAAATTGAGCATTCAATCCTCACAATTCCTCTAGATCACGAACTTCAAATCTTTGTGTCAATTGCAGGTTGTCAGTGCAATATCTGAGAGCCATCATACCACAGAGAGAAGAAGAACAATGGAAGCTATGATGCATAATAGGGAGTTTCATATTGCTTAATTTAGTTTCATTTTTCATCTATTTCATTGGTTTTATGTTTGAATTGCTTAGATAGTTAAGGATTCGTGATCGTCATTATTTCCTATGTAGCAATGGTGTATTTGAGCATGCTACATTTTGGTAAATCCAACGTGAAATAACAGCTAATTAACCTTCTCTATTTTTTGTGTTGTTTTTGCAGATCGTACGGATTTTTTCCTTTTTTGTAGGTTTTGCATAGATTTCAAGACAGACCCCTTCGTCATGCAATCAAACTTACATCATCACGCAATCGTATAGATAGGGCCACGCAATCGACTAGATAGGGTTACACATTCGTGCAGAACCCATCACGCAATCTCCCTTACATCGTCACGGAATTGACATTTCTTTGTTATGCAATTGCTCTGTAATTATCACGCATTCGCAGGGAAAATTGTTGTTTGATTGTTTCTATTCTCATATCCTTTTTGTTCTCTGATCTATTTAATTCTGTCTAAAATTGAGTAAATCTGGAAACGGATTATTTATATTACATGATTTAATTATAACAGTTTATGGCACGAAAGGTACAATTCAGGATTTCAGGTGTTAGAAGGACAAAGGAACAAAGAAGATAGGCCAAATGCTATCAAAGGGTTCTCCAAGCAGAAAAGTAGATACAAGATTGGGAAAATCAACCAGCCTTTGATACATACAACAACTTATTTCTCTCATATCAAGTTAAATATGATCTAATTAATATTGAATGGATGATGAGAGATTTAGCTAGGGCCTCACAATTGGTTTTGCAAGTTTCTAATTGGGTTTAGTTTAATTTTTTATTTTTTTGTGTTATCTGCTTGCCTGTCACACAATCGTCCTATTTAGATTACACAATCAATTTTTTGGTGTCACGCATTCGATCTGTCAGGATCACGCATTCGCTCTGTTATGTTCACGCATTGGCTTTGTCAGAGTCACGCAATCACGCAGATATTGTCACGCATTCGTTTCTGTCAGTTTTTTGATTTGATTTTACTGCTAATCAGTTGTTTGTAGCCTGTGGCAAATTTACAGAAAGGATCGGATTAGTATTAGATCAATTGCACTCATAATCTCACACTTCGTCTTTTGGTGCTTAAAATTAACATTGGTTAAAATGGACATGCATGCAAAATATCACACTTCATCTGTTGGTGCTTAAGATTAACATTGGTTAAAATTGGCACGCATGTATAACACTTTGATTTGGGCTTAAAATCAACGACGGTTAAAATTGACATGCATGCCTTCATATTTCAATTTGGTGTTTAAAATGGACATGCACATGCGTATTCAACACCTCAATTTGGCTTATAAAATGAACGTGAATCAGGTTGCATTAGATTAAATCATATTTCATTTTCTTAAGGTAAAGAATTTTTATCGTGTTTGGGGTGGACCTACTGTTGCATTAACTAACTTTCCACCCGCCTTTGGGGTCTTGGGAGAAAGGAAGGAGGTGACAAAGACATCCAATTTTATTTTATTCCATGTAATGAGGGGTATCTTTGATTGGTGATTTTATCACCCCACAAAGGTAATTTGAATTGCGATGCCTTGGGGATATCATCTCTCCCAGCGTACGCTCGAGCGAGTTTTTCGAGCTGCTATATAAATATACTGGTCAGGCAGCTAGAATGTTGAGTGAATTCGACGTATGTGGGGGCCTTCCCTACACCGATAAGCTCAACTAAAGTCTTAAGTGGCTTACTCTAAGAATCTGTCATTGGATCGGGACCCCTCGAAACCCTACAATAAGAACCAACTTAGTAGCCCAAAACCCTACATCCAGTGATTCTGGGAGTGTGGATCGTACCCCATAGATACCCTTCATGTACCTTACACTATGATACAAGAATCCCTAGACTATAAGATCTTTGGATCTTTAGGGTAAGACAGACTGGCATGCCCAAGAAGTGTGTGCTGTGGAGTGGAGCCAGTGCTGTTAGACTCTCTATCTATTCATTTTGTCTCTGTATTTTTTAAGGGCCTCATTGAATGATGTCCACTTTCCAACCTAAGATTGTATTTTGTGCTTTTTTACGTATTGTTGTGTCAGACCAGTATTGAGTTAGTCCTTTGGGCTATTTCAAGCCCTATCCTACGTATCTTTGAATTTTCTAAGATTGTTTGAAAAAAAAGTCTAGTCAACTATATTTACCTTCAAATAATTGTTCTCAGATTTGAAGAAACCACGAAACTTGTCCTATACATAGAATTACTAAAAACAAAGTCCATTTTTGAAACGTCAAAACTCAAAGGTTTATACACTTGTGACACTAGGAAGTCCTTGCATAGTCCTCATTTACGTCCTTACTATCATCATAAGTCTTTGCATAGTCATCACTTACGTCATTACTATCGTCATAAGTCTTTGCATAGTCATCACTTACGTCCTTACTATCGTCATAAGTCTTTGCATAGTCCTCACTTACGTCCTTACTATCATCCTAAGTCCTTGCATAGGTCTTCACTTACGTCTTTACTGTCATCCTAAGTCCTTGCATAGGTCTTCATTTAGGTCCTTACTATGGCCCTTAGTCCTTGCATAGTCCTCATTATCATCCCCATTATCATCCTCATATACGTCTTCATCTAGATTTGATATACGTCTGTCTTAGTCCGTCATCATTGACATAATCATCCTACAAAGTTATAGCATGCGTCTTAATGGGTCTCCCAGGTGATGGTTTGCTCCCCTTCAAGCAACCTAATCTAGTCCCAAATGGCAGTCAGCGAGAAATCATTGAAGGTCTAGCGAACTCAGCCTGGGACTCAAGGAGAAACGTACCTCAATATATAGGAGTCGAGTACGAGATAAATATCAAGTATAAAATTGCCCATAGGATTGATAGAGAAATTCTTGCAGAACGTCTAAGAGAAGACATGGAAAAACTTGCATTACAGAAATCCAGAAATACTCAACAAGTCTCGCATCAAAATCCCCAATAGAGTGTCTAGTCTAGTTTTGCATACCTCATATCTATGTCTACAATCTAGCATTAGTCATTGTCTTGCATAAAACCACCCTCATATAGTAGTTGTAAATGCCTGTCACAAAAGGCAAAAGGTATAATGGACCCAAACAATGACTAGTTTGTAAACCCAACTTGGAATATGGACATATCAACTAGTCAACAATCAGGTTCTCAAGCAATGTATCCCCTAAATGAATTACAACAACATTTAACAAAAGAAGAAATTGAGTCAGCTCAACAAGATCCACATGTCCTTATGATCTTAGATGCACTTATACATAGTGATAGGGACAAATATCTCTTGTTGTTATTACAAAATGGGGTGAAACTACTTGAAGATTTTGATGTCATGAAGATCTTACCACTAGGAAAAACTTTAGGTCAAGATAACAGTCAAACACTACCCATAACACAAATGCAAGAAATGACCTCCAGTTTTCCTCAAAACATACCTATCCAAAGAAATCTCAATACAAATGCAAACTTTCAAACAAGTGCATCATCTTCAGTGATAAATGTTAGTATACCAACACAAAGCATACTGATAATATCAAGTGTCTCAGCACCTATTCAAATACAAGAAACAAGTGCAACCCAATCTCCGGTTTCCTATTCTATAGGATTGACATATAGTCACCAAAATGAAAATCTAGGTCTTACCAATACAACAAGTACAACTCCACCAAACATAGGTTCGCATATCACTTATTTCACGGTACCTAGTGGAATATACAACACACAAAATTATAATCATGGTACCTTCCAACAACCTCCTAGTTATGCAACCACGAATCCTTTTGTGGGACATACACAAACACAAGGTGTACCTTTGACCCAAACAGATATTCTGACACAACAATTACAAAATTTGCAACAACAAATGACGACCATGCATACTGGTAATGATAAAAAGAGCTACACAATGTAGGACTTACATCCTTATCCTTTCGATCACACATTATACATGTCTTCTTTCCCACCATATTTTGAAATGCCTAAATTCGACAGATATCGAGGGAATGGTGATCCTAGAGACCACATCAGAGAGTTTTTTACGGTATGTATAGAGGTTGCAACTGAAGATACTTACTTAATGAGACTATTTCCTAAAAGTATGGGGGTCTTGGCTTTAGAGTGGTTTTCACATTTACCACCAACCATCACATCACGGGGAGAATTAGCTAAACATTTTATTGCAAACCTCTCACATAGCATTGAAACCCTAGTTACTTTGATGGACTTATGTGCCGCTAAAAAATATGAGAATGAAACATTTGCATCCTTCATACAATGATGGAGGGCTCTCTATAGGAGGTGCAAAACAGTTATCCCAGAAATAGAGCAAGTGGATATGTTCACATTAAACTTGATTCCCAAGATTAAATATTTGATACAAATGCAATATTTAACCACATTCAAACAAATCACAGAAAAAGCTCTAAAATGTGAGAAGGGACTAGTGGAACAAGGTCTTATTAAGTATGCAAACACCAACAACAATGACAAATCCAAGTTTTGGTCGAAAAACAAAAATGTGACCAATGATGGTATTGTAGACACCAGAATAGTAAATAGAACTCAACCGGTTTTATCTTTGGGAACGAATCAATCATCAAATCCACGTATAGAGAATAACCTTACTTCAACAAATGTAAACACAACACAAAACAAGAACACAAGGTACCCTAGAGTAAATGATCCAAGGAGGAATTACACACCTCTAGGAGAACCTATTGAGTCAGCGCTCAAAAAGTTAATACAGACAAACATGATCACTTTACCAAAAATAAGAGTATATGAACCAGGTCCTTTCAAACCCACATGGTGGAATGATAATGATTTATGTGATTATCATCAGACTAAAGGTCACAAAACAACTAGTTGCTACAAATTGAAAAACTTGGTCCAAGATATGATAGACCAAGGTGACATCACAATCGATACTAATAAAACCTCAGCAAACATGAATCATACAATCTTTAAGGATCCATTTGTTAAGCATGACAAAGGGAAAGCTACCACATCAGGTACTCAAGACAATACAACTAACTACACAAAGGTCTCATACGACTACACTATTCATGCCATTAGCTTAGGACATATAGTAAACAATGATTCACAAGAAACACTTGATCAAGATGAGCAATATCTAGACACTCACACAGATGATAACCAAATTTGCATGATATCAGAGGCACCAAAATATGGTGATGATAGAAATCTTTGTCTCAGAGACTGGGGGCATGATCAACCATCTCATTCAGGTTGGTTTGAAGATGAACTCATAGAACACATCATGGATGTCAAGCATACACATAAAGACTATGAAGAGGGATTTAACATAAATCTTGATAACACAGCATATGATACCGACAATACCTGTAAGTCATATGATACAGTGGCTACAATCACCATAACTCCCCGAGACAAAGACTGTGCCGTAGTTACTCATAGATCAAAGGTAACTTTACAAGGAATACCACAAAATCATCCACCAACAATAGGGACCTATAGTGTTGTTGAGCAACTTAAGAAAACTCTGGCACACATATCATTATTCAAAATTTTGTGTATTTCACCCACTCATAGAGCTATATTGGACAAAGCAATTCAATATTCGGTAGTGGACAGAGATATAGATGAAAATTGTTTTGATTTTTTTTTTTAAATATTTGATTTTTTTTAAAAAAATTTGGATTTTTAAAATTTATCGCTCGATAGTTTTATTAAAAATGATATTGAAAAATGACGTGAAGACTATGTGGGAATAGCATTCACATGCCCCACACGTCCATTGAGGTATCACAGCCGCTTGCATCAACATGAGCTATATAAGCCTCCTAGGGCCCAATTCCACCTCATTTGCACACTTGTCTTTGGAGTATTGGAGCTTGGAGGAGATAGAGGAGATGGAACCCCTACCACCATCACCATTTTGAGAGATTTCATCAATTTGAGAGGCCAATAGAGTACGGACCACCGGTGAGTTGATTATCTAACCCGCTTTGTGAATTTTTAGCTTAGATTTTAGGTGTTTTGGCAAGTTTTTAAATTTTTCACTCTAGGTTAGCGTTTTCCGCGTTTTTAATTTTTTCACTTCTTTTTGCGCATATGATTTTTCTTTTAGCACATGTGATGTTTCTTTTCGTGCATATGAGTATTGTCGTCGTGCATTTGAATTTTAATTGTCTGCATAGGTTTTCTTAGATAGCACATTTGATTTGCACAATAGCGCATATGATGTTGATTTTAGTGCATCTGTGAAACAGTGTAGCGCATTATGAATTTTTTTATAGCACATATGATAGATTAAATAATGCATATGAAATTGCACATTTAACTATTATTTTAGCGCATATGAGAGAAAGAGCAATTTTTTGAATTTAAAGAAATTTTTGACAAGTGTAATTTGGATTTTTAGGTTCTTTATGAAGTTTTACACCCTGTCAATGTGTCAATTGAGTTGATTGTGTTGATGGGATAGTGTTTGGGTGATTTTCATGTTATGGGCTAGTATGAGTCAATCATCGATATGAGTCATGTTGATATGGTTGAAATTGTTGGTGTGAATTAAGTTGGTCAAATTCAATATGGTTCAAGATCGATATGGGTCATTTTATCGATATGAGTCCTGATTTTGATAAGAGTTGTGATTGCGATATGAGTTAAAGTTGATATGGGTCATGATTTCGATATGGGTCAATGTTTGATATGAGTCTTTTGTCACTCATCTTTTATGGGTCAATTTATCTTTATGGGTCAACTTGTCGTTATTCGATATGGGTCAAGTTTTTGATATGGATTGTTAGGTGTTGGTCGATGTGGATCAATTTTTTATATTGGACCAAAGTCGTTATGGGACTTGTGTCGATATGGGTCAATTATTTTTTGATATGATTCATTTTGTTGATATGGATTGTTTGTCAATATGGATATGTTTTCGATATGGATTTGATTTGATATGGGACTATGTTCGATATGGGACTGATTTAATTTCTTGATTGATCTGTGATATGAGGCTGGATTGATTGAAACTTGATTGATTGGGTTTTTGAGATTGGTTTTTGATATGGAACTTGATCATTTTAAAATGGTATTTTATTTTTGATATGAGTCCTGATATGAAGCTTGTTGAGTGAATTTCGATATGATGCATGATTGATTGATTGGATGATTGATTGAACAGATATTGGTTGATTGTGTGACTGTCATCACATGAATTATTGATTATTTGATTGTGTATAATAGATGCATCTGATAGGATGATATACTTGTGTTGATATAGGTCCATCGAGGAGTTCTCATGCTTCGGGATAAAGTGTGTCAGTGGTTAAGGTGTAGCGGGCTGCTTGTCGGATAAAGCTTCATTTTTGGTTGTGAGATAGGTCAGGTAGGAGGGTATTGTATTTGAGATAGGTGTATATTTTCTCGCATAGAGGAGAATCAAAACCAATTAGGGCACAGATAACTTGGGATTCTGAATTGTTATAAGCTGGGGAGAATAATTGCTCCACTAGAAATTCATTTAATGACTTTGTTTATCTAGGATTTATAAGAGCGAGGTGATAGTGGCCATTGCATTAGTAGCTCTATTGTCTGACCTTGGAATCTGTTCAAAGGTGATGTCCACAAAATACTTCTTAAAATTGTCCATTATTCTCTTGTAGGGCATCAACTTGTCATCCTTTGTTTGATAATCATCGTTGACCTGATTGATGATTAATTGAGAGTCTCCATAAAATTTCAATTATGTGATTCTCCATTCCACAACTATTTGGATGCTAGTGACCAGGGCTTCATACTCGGCAATGTTATTGGTTCAAGAGAACATCAATCTGTAGGATCTTGAAATTGTGTGTCCCTCCAAACTGACGAACAAGATGTCGACACCTGATCTATGTTGGGTATAGGATCAATCAAAGTATAGGGTCCATTTCTTGGGTGTGATGGTGAGCACATCTATATCTGGAAATTCCACTTGTAGTGGGTTTTTGTCTAGTAAAGGTGCTTCTTCCAATTGATCTGTAATTGCTTGTACTTTGATGGCCCATCCTTCTGTGTATTGAATGTCGAACTCACTTAGGATCATGACCCATTTAACTAACCTCCCTGTGAGAGTGGCTTTTCTAAGTAGATATTTTAGTGGGTCAATCTTTACTACTAGCTTGGGCGTTCAAATTGATGGAGAGTGGGGAATTGGAAAAGAGGTTGAGAGAAATAGGTAAAGATGATATTGAAGTGGGAGATGACTCAGATAAGGTAAGAAGATTGGCAAAAGTAGGAGTGTGGTGTATTCAATACAATTGTCCCTAAATGCTTTAACAGCTTCAAGGTTGTTATGGACATCATTCAATAAATGTATCTCATGGACTTGAAATGTATATCTTGGAATGTTAGGGGATTAAAATCTCCAGACAAGTCTGAAGGTTTTTGAACTAGCACAAGCATATTGACTTCATGCTTCTCCAGGAAGTTAAAAGCTACCAAAATCATATTGGATGTGAACCTTTCATATGGCTGGAAAGATGCTCCCCTATTATCTATCAATAATGATAAAAGAAAAGGAGGATTTGTCATTCTATTGGGAGGCAAGTGGGCTAATAAGGTGGTAGATAAGGGTTGTTCCCCATGCAACAAGGTTGTGGATCATAGTTAGCACTAAAAATATAGTTAATATTGAGGAATACTTAAAAAATAATGAAGAATATTTTCTATTTATTTCACCTTCATCTTTTAAGTAGTAAGGATTTTTTTTTGTAAAGTAGTTAAGTTGTGTATGAAGAACTGGTCTTTTAACAATTTTTTAAAGGACTAATATATTATGAGATAAAGAATAGATCAAAATGAAGAATATTTTCTATTTATTTCACCTTCATCTTTTAAGTAGTAAGGATTTTTTTTTTGTAAAGTAGTTGAGTTGTGTATGAAGAACTGGTCTTTTAACAATTTTTTAAAGGACTAATATATTATGAGATAAAGAATAGATCAAAATGAATTAGTTAATTTAATATTTGATGTTCTCATGAATACTTTTCTTTGTGATAGGCAATTTAATATTTGATATTTTCATGAATATTTTTCTTGTATTAGGCATTTTAATTGTTTTATTTAGTAAAACAAACATGAATAAAATTATTAAATATTACATTATTAAGATAAAAAATTTGAATGAATCAAGTGTTGTGATGAAAATAATAATCAATAATAGATTCATTAAATAGTTTGTGTTACTATCAAATTCATCATACAATAATAAATGTCATATAATATGTCATATAATGTCTGGTTTGAACTTATATCTAAAAATAATATGAACAAGCATGATGTAGAGGGGTTGAAGAAATTGAAGTCAATCAAGTTTAATTTTAATATAAAAGACACTTTCAAGATTCTCTTCAATATCTTGTATCTCAAGTTTTTAAATATCTCAAAGAGAGGTCATACTACATCAGTCCACCTTATGTGTAAGATTTACCTTGCAAGTTCTAGTTATCTTTTTGTAATTTAGTTGCATGTAGTTGGTTAATTATGTGTATCTACAATGTTTCTGGAGTAAAAAAGAATGGGAAAAATAAGATGATCATGTGAGGATGGAGACATTTGTAATTATTTATTTATTTTGTACTTAATTAGATGTTGGTATGGTTTTTTTGTTTTTCTTGATTGGGTGTTATCTTATCTGAATATTTAGTTTAGCTTGTTTAGTTGTAATGAGTGTGTCATATTAAGAATATGTTATAATTTTCATGAATATAAATCTTGTCTATTTTTATATAACTCAAATTCCTTTCTAATAAATTCTACTAACATTTTCTTAGAAATTATAGATAACATCACTATATTTTTTATCTTTTATTATTAATCAATTATTCAATTAATTAAATTAGGTATACTATAAATCAAGTGATATTAGAACAAATCAAATCTCAAAAACTGAGATAATGTAAATTTGTGTAAATTTTTAACAGAATGTGTTTCTGTAGTGACTTGAAATTAGAATAATGAATCTAGGGTTTGAAAAAAAGTAAGAAAGAACCTGAATGACAAAGCACCACATATCATAGACCCGGCCAACCAAATTAAGCTTGATATCATGTGCTATATTGAAGTTTGTCCTTATGCCTTTTCATTTAGTCTACAGCTCAAACTGATAAACGCAGTTCTTTAACATATAAGTGCGCCCTTCAACACCAAAAGGAAACAGATTACAAGGGTGTATGCGCTCTTGGTTAGGTGGATGTCTTAATCATCTGACTTTGGGGGTTTGAAATGTTGTCACGGAACGTATTGACCACTTAAGTGGTAACTTTTCTTTACCAGATAATCGAATCATTCAAATGCTACCATGATCTCATTCTAATGAGATGCCTCAGGATTCGCCTTCTCTGATAAACGAGGAATGCCCGTAGCTGCAATACTGTCCCTTTTTACTTCAATAAAATCGCCCCTCCATCAGCCAATGTCTCGTTTTAATCTCCTTTATGCCTTCATTCTCTATACCCTTTTACTCCCTTGTTCGCTATGCGCAGACGTCAGTTATACAAACTGCGAAAGCAATCAAACATGTGGCGGTATAAAAATCCCATATCCTTTTGGTTTAAGGGAAAGTGGATGTGGTCTGCCAGACTTACAAGTCGACTGTGAAGATAAGGGACATTTGGTAATCGAAATTGGAAACCAGAGGTACACAATCTTAAACTTTTTTCCAGATAATCAGACTTCAACAATTACTGAGGACACGAGTTTCCAAAATTGTTCATTTTCATATAATCTCAACGAAGATGCAATCCAAGACGGGGGTCTCTTCGATCAAATCCAACGACATAACATCAGTCTACAAGTTCTTGTGTGTGGTTTGCAATGTGTAGCTCTACTACCTGGCCTTGAGGTTCCAGGATGTTATTTTAAATCGGTAACTGTTGAAGAGGCATCAACCCATTGGAATATTGCAGAGGAACAAGACCAGAAATGTAAGAGTTGCGTTTCAAGCGGTGGTCTGTGTGGGTTTAATATTTCCGATTTAAACCAGTTCCTTTGCTTTTGCGAGGATGCACCCCATCAAACCACATGTTCATCAGGTATAATTTGGTTCAGATCTCTCTATATTTTCTTCTAAGCACCCATTAAGTTTAATTGCCTTGCAATTCGAAAATATAAAATACGAAATTGGATTATCTCAGTTTAGTTCAAAAAAAATTATATTCGCATCTGATTAGCATTTACCAAATTTAAACAGTCGAGAGATCAATTTATCGAGCTATAACAGTCAGAACTAAAAAAGGCAGAGATATAACAGGTAAATACTAAGGAACCTTTTTGTGTGAGTTTTAAACATTCTTCTAATTTTCTTGTATGGTGGAGTCACTAATCTATGATACTACACATGAATTCCAGGAATAGCCATTGGGGCAAGTGCTTTCATAGTGATAGTAGCACTATTTCTTATTGTTGTTTATCGAAAGAGGTCATCCTACTTTAGATGGATCCAAAGTTGTGTTGCAAGCGAACCGATGAATTCAGGGTCTATTGGGAAAGTGGAGAATTTTCTCCAAAGTTATATTCATGAAATGCCGACCAGATATTCATTCTCTCAGCTAAAGAAGATCACTAACGACTTTTCAGATAAACTTGGGGAAGGAGGATTCGGCATGGTTTATAAAGGAAAGCTCCCGAGCGGTTTTTTTGTGGCTGTAAAACTTTTGGATCAGTCGAGACAGAGTGAGAGCCAGTTCATGAATGAGGTTGCAACTCTGGGAACCATTCATCACGTTCACTTGGTTCGCCTCATGGGTTATTGTTTTGAAGGTTTCAGAAGCCCACTTGTATATGAGTACATGGCCAATGGATCCCTAGAGAAGTTTCTATTTCAAGGAAAAGAACAAGAACAGAAGCTCAGTTGGGAGCAATTGTATTCAATTGCTTTGGGCGCTGCGCGCGGAATTGCGTATTTGCACCAAGATTGTAACAGGCGCATCATTCATTTTGACATTAAGCCTCACAATATTTTACTGGATGCAGATTTCACGCCCAAAGTAGCTGATTTTGGTCTCGCTAAACTGTATGGGAAGGGAGACGACCACGTATCAATTACGGCAACCAGAGGGACGCCAGGATATGTTGCGCCAGAGGTGTGGAATATAAATTTGGGAGGTGTAACAGACAAATCAGATGTTTACAGTTTTGGAATGCTATTAATGGAGATAGCGGGAAGGAGGAAGAACATTGAGTTGCAGGTGAGCCATTCGAGTCAACTTTATTTTCCGGAATGGGCGTTCAAATTGATAGAAAGTGGGGAGTTGGAAAAGAGGTTGAGAGAAAAAGGTCGATGCGACATGGAAGTGGAAGATGAAGAGAAGGTGAGGAGAATGACGAAAGTAGGACTTTGGTGTATTCAATACAATTCCAATGACCGACCATCAATGAGCAGGGTGGTACAAATGCTGGAAGGAAACGGTGATGATGTAAGCAATCCTCCATTACCTTTCAACTCCTCCCCACCGCGTGAAGTACCATTGTCATCTTCCTCCGAAGAATATTCATCCGTGGTATAGAGTCCACGAAGACTCCTAATCTACCCATCAATCTAGAAATATCTTCATCCATGGTATAGAGAAACGAAGAGGATTTGGACGATTATGAGATGATGCAAGGAGCATCTTTATTATATGGAAACGAATATTATATATTTCTGATGTAAGAATCCATCCTCTGGATATAGAAGTAATTATTATATAACTTAGATGTAAGAATCTTTGTGTGGTGGTTTCAGCTGTTTGGTATTGTAATTTTTTTTTTTTCATTTCTTGAATTGCTATTTTCTTTTCTTGTAATCACATTTTGTTTAATTCAATATATAAAAGAGTAATCATCTTCATCATATCAAAATAAATCATTCATAATTATAATTAGTATTTTTCATGTGATTTTGAAAGGTGTCATAATATTCTTGCTCAATATCACTTAGAGTTTAAAATTTTTTTTTTTTTTCATAATATCTTCTAGCTTGATATCATTTAGAGTTTAAAACTATTTTTTGTTTTTAAATCTTAATGACACTTCAAAGTATTTTATTTATTGCCAAAAAATATATTTTGAGAAAAATAATTGGTACATTGGAATTTATCAATTTTTGTTGGGTTGGAAATATGAATAATACAAGGTGTATGCTGGAAATGTGGGATCAACCTGCAAGAGAGAAGAATAGTTCAAACACACACATGAAACATTGCATTAGAGATAGAAATCCAAACAAAGCAAGTTAATGAATCAAAACTCTTTAAAATCGTTCCATGCTCCTTTATCTCTAAAGATCCTCAAGATTCAAGGTGGCCCTCACTTGGAAGAGCACTTGATCTCTTGGATGACAACCTAGAGAACGAGATTTAGAGGATTTTAATATCAAAATGGATGCAACTATGATCCCAATGAATGATTGAGATATGAAACTAGATAGTGATATGGTGTAAAATGAGGAGATTGATACAAAGCTAAACTAGCATGAAAATGATACTAAGATGAAGCTAACATGATATGAGATTAACATGACATATCTAAGATTATAATGCTATCAAAATGATCTAAAATGCTATTCTATTAAAGAGAGGCAAGATTCTTAATGTTATGAGACGATAATGTAGATGCATTAAAACTTGATATGGAGAATGAAGAATGAGAGCTCTATTTATAAGGAAAATAGGGCAAGGGATGGTTGAGATTGAATAATCTCAACAAGGGATAGGATTGAAAGTTATCAATTCATGTGAGGGATTCAATCCAATCCCAAGTTGACAAATGTCTCCTTGAGATGGCTTGAGAGGAGATGCAAGAGACATTAAATGCCTGAGGAGACATGAAGGTTACCTTAGGAGGTAAGGTTGTGGTTGGTTAGGGTCATCCATTGGATAAAGTTTTTACCCAGAGGGTAAACTCTTGTGCAAGGGTTAATAGGATAACCAAGGTTAAAGCCATGAGTGCTTGATGAGACCCTTGGGTTAGATGAGGGTTAAGTTAGAGAGAAAGTCTCTAACCATGAGGGGAGGGTTGAGTTAACCATTAATCATTTGGAAGACTTTGGGGACAAATTTGTAAGAGTCCTTCCAAATTTGGGGGAACTCAATGAGTTAACTTGTTGAAGAAATGAAGCCTTTAATACATTTAGAAGACTTTCTTCCAAATTTGAGAAGTGACCTCCTCAAATTTAGGAAAGGACATGATTAGGAGACTAGAGATGATTAAGATAGGATTAGAAGGCTTCTAGAAGAATGATTAAGGAGATGCAAGTGGAAGATGTAGGATTTTGCAAGTGGATGGAGGATAATAGGATTTAATTAAAATAAAATTAATTTATTTCAATTTTGGATGCAACTTGCATTTGATAGATTTAAATAAATATTTATTTATTTAAATGTGAAATTTAATTTTGCAAGTGGAGGGATTTATAAATAAATCTGGATTTATATAAATACAAAGAGGATTTTAATTAAATGTAGATTTAATTAAAATGGGAAAGGGGAATTTAAATTAAATGTAAATTTAATTAAATGGCTAGGATAGAAGAAGGGAAATATTAATCAAATCTTTAATTTGATTAATGGTCAAAATAGAAGAATAGGATTATCAATTAAATCTTGGTTTAATTAATTGGAAGAATTAGAGATAATTAAATGAATAAAATTCACTTAATTTGTTGCACAACTTTTAGGTGTCTACATTTTTCCCCTCTTTGAGTCGACGTATGGCCACATGTTGATTCAAAGAAAAACGCTCAATTTTGTCATCAAAATTTTTCGATATGATGTTTTTGCCCAAAATTGTTGATATGATGCCCTAGATATGAAAAATGATTTTGATAGGATATGCTGATATGAAACCGATATCAATATGAGACTGATGATGAAGCCGATATGGAAATGTTGATATGATGATATGATATTGCCCCATTGGGCGATAAATTGAAAAAAATTGTGTTGTTTCAAGGGGACGACACGAAGTACGACAATGTTTGGAATTTTGTGCGATTGTTGAATTTTTTGGATTTAAAAATTGTTTTGATTTTTTTGGATTTTTAAAATTTATCACCCGATAGATTTTTTAAAAATGATATTGAAAAATGGGGTGAAGACTATGTGGGGATACCATGTACATGCCCCACATGTCCACCGAGGTATCACAGCCGCCTGCGTCAACATGGACTATATAAGCCTCTTAGGGCCCATTTCCACCTCAATTGCACACTTGTCTTTGGAGTATTGGAGCTTGGAGGAGAGAGAGGAGATGGCACCCCCTACCACCATCACCATTTTTAGCAAGTTCGCCAATTTGAGAGGCCAACAGAGTATAGACCACCAATGAGTTGATTATCTAACCCGCTTTGTGAGTTTTTAGCTTAGATTTTAGGCGTTTTTGCAAGTTTTTAAATTTTTTGCTCTAGGTTAGGGTTTTTTCGTGTTTTTTATTTTTTCACTTCTTTTTGCACATATAATTTTTCTTTTAGCACATGCAATATTTCTTTTTGCAAATATGAGTATTGTCATTGCGCATAGGTTTTTTTAGATAGCGCATTTGATTTGCACAATAGTGCATATGATGTTGATTTTAGCGTATCTGTGAAATAGTGTAGTGCATTATGAATGGTTTTATAGCGCATATGATGATTCTGTTCGCGCATATGAAATTGCGCATTTAACTACTATTTTAGCGCATATGAGACAGGGAGAAATTTTTTAATTTAAAGAAAATTTTGATAGGTTTAATTTGGATTTTTAGGTTCGTTATGAAGTTTTACACCCCGTCAATGTGTTAGTTGAGTCGATTATGTCGATGGGATGGTGTTTGGATGATTTTTGTGTCATGGGCCAGTATGAGTCAGTCATCAATATGAGTCATGTTGATAAGGTTCAAATTGTTGGTGTGAATCAAGTCCGTCAAGTCAATATGGTTCAAGGTCGTTATGGCTCAAGGTCGATATGGGTCATTTTATCAATATGAGGTTAGTTGATATGAGTCCTATTTCGATAAGAGTCATGATTGAGATATGAGTCAAAGTTGATATGGGTCCTGATTGCGATATGGGTCAATGTTCGATATGAGTCTTTTGTTGCTCATCATTTATGGGTCAACTCATCATTATTCCATATGGGTCAAGTTTTTGATATGGATTGTTTGGTGTTGGTTGATGTGGATCAATTTTTGATATTGGGCCAAAGACGTTATGGGACTTCTGTTGATATGACTCAATTGTTTTTCGATATGGGTCATTTTGTTGGTATGGATCGTTTGTCGATATGGATCTGTGTTCGATATGGATCTGATTTGATATGGAACTGTGTTCAATATGGGACTGATTTGATTTCCTGATTGGTCTATGATATGAGTTTGGATTGATTGGGTTTTTTAAATTGGTTTTCAATATGGAACTTGATCATTTTAAAATGGTATTTGATTTTCGATAATATGAGTCTTGATATAAAGCTTGTTAAGTGAATTTTGATATGAGGTGTAGACACCTAAAAATGTCTCATTGATCACGTACTAGTTATTCCTCTAATTGATTAAATAATTCTTTAATTATTTAATTTAATTAATTAATCTTATTCTTCTAATTTCATATTTCCTCATCATCTTACTAATTATTCTATTTCCTATTCTATCATTATTTAATCATTTTAATCATTTTCTAAATATTAATTAAATATTAATTATTTAATTAATTCTGATTAATTTCCTAATTTAAATAATCTTTATTATTTAAATATTCAATTTCTATCTCTCTAATTAACTAATTATTTAACCCTTTTCTAAATATTAATTAAATATTAATTTTTTAATTAATTATAATTTAATCCTTAAATTAAATAATCTTTATTATTTAATTAAAGTCCATTTCTAGCATAATTAAATAGTTTCTTTTAATAAATTAATTAATTAATTAATTCTTCTAGTCACATGTGCATGATTTCAAAAATCAAATTCAAAATCAAAGTCAAGTTCTAAATATATTCAAATACTAAATTGAATTAAATGAATTCAATTATTTGAATAAATATCATGCAAAGATTAAATTTGAAAATCTAAGTCAGAGTGCAAGCACATGCTAAATTAATTAATTCAATCAATTAATTAATTAAATCATGTATCTCTCCAATCTCTATTTCCATCTTCTAGTTCTCTTTGTCGTCTTCTTTATTTCCTCCAATCATTCTTTTTCTTCTTTTAGTTAGCTTTTTTTCAAGTAGTTGTCTCAATTAATCTATTCAATCTATTCTGTTTCACCTCCAAGTCAGCAGTTGGACTATCAATCAGCATGTGAGCTCACCCGAGTTCCACCTCTTGATCAATCCGTTCCACCTTTCAATCAATCTCATCCAAAAATCTATAAATTGAGCATTCAATCCTCACAATTCCTCTAGATCACGAACTTCAAATCTTTGTGTCAATTGCAGGTTGTCAGTGCAATATCTGAGAGCCATCATACCACAGAGAGAAGAAGAACAATGGAAGCTATGATGCATAATAGGGAGTTTCATATTGCTTAATTTAGTTTCATTTTTCATCTATTTCATTGGTTTTATGTTTGAATTGCTTAGATAGTTAAGGATTCGTGATCGTCATTATTTCCTATGTAGCAATGGTGTATTTGAGCATGCTACATTTTGGTAAATCCAACGTGAAATAACAGCTAATTAACCTTCTCTATTTTTTGTGTTGTTTTTGCAGATCGTACGGATTTTTTCCTTTTTTGTAGGTTTTGCATAGATTTCAAGACAGACCCCTTCGTCATGCAATCAAACTTACATCATCACGCAATCGTATAGATAGGGCCACGCAATCGACTAGATAGGGTTACACATTCGTGCAGAACCCATCACGCAATCTCCCTTACATCGTCACGGAATTGACATTTCTTTGTTATGCAATTGCTCTGTAATTATCACGCATTCGCAGGGAAAATTGTTGTTTGATTGTTTCTATTCTCATATCCTTTTTGTTCTCTGATCTATTTAATTCTGTCTAAAATTGAGTAAATCTGGAAACGGATTATTTATATTACATGATTTAATTATAACAGTTTATGGCACGAAAGGTACAATTCAGGATTTCAGGTGTTAGAAGGACAAAGGAACAAAGAAGATAGGCCAAATGCTATCAAAGGGTTCTCCAAGCAGAAAAGTAGATACAAGATTGGGAAAATCAACCAGCCTTTGATACATACAACAACTTATTTCTCTCATATCAAGTTAAATATGATCTAATTAATATTGAATGGATGATGAGAGATTTAGCTAGGGCCTCACAATTGGTTTTGCAAGTTTCTAATTGGGTTTAGTTTAATTTTTTATTTTTTTGTGTTATCTGCTTGCCTGTCACACAATCGTCCTATTTAGATTACACAATCAATTTTTTGGTGTCACGCATTCGATCTGTCAGGATCACGCATTCGCTCTGTTATGTTCACGCATTGGCTTTGTCAGAGTCACGCAATCACGCAGATATTGTCACGCATTCGTTTCTGTCAGTTTTTTGATTTGATTTTACTGCTAATCAGTTGTTTGTAGCCTGTGGCAAATTTACAGAAAGGATCGGATTAGTATTAGATCAATTGCACTCATAATCTCACACTTCGTCTTTTGGTGCTTAAAATTAACATTGGTTAAAATGGACATGCATGCAAAATATCACACTTCATCTGTTGGTGCTTAAGATTAACATTGGTTAAAATTGGCACGCATGTATAACACTTTGATTTGGGCTTAAAATCAACGACGGTTAAAATTGACATGCATGCCTTCATATTTCAATTTGGTGTTTAAAATGGACATGCACATGCGTATTCAACACCTCAATTTGGCTTATAAAATGAACGTGAATCAGGTTGCATTAGATTAAATCATATTTCATTTTCTTAAGGTAAAGAATTTTTATCGTGTTTGGGGTGGACCTACTGTTGCATTAACTAACTTTCCACCCGCCTTTGGGGTCTTGGGAGAAAGGAAGGAGGTGACAAAGACATCCAATTTTATTTTATTCCATGTAATGAGGGGTATCTTTGATTGGTGATTTTATCACCCCACAAAGGTAATTTGAATTGCGATGCCTTGGGGATATCATCTCTCCCAGCGTACGCTCGAGCGAGTTTTTCGAGCTGCTATATAAATATACTGGTCAGGCAGCTAGAATGTTGAGTGAATTCGACGTATGTGGGGGCCTTCCCTACACCGATAAGCTCAACTAAAGTCTTAAGTGGCTTACTCTAAGAATCTGTCATTGGATCGGGACCCCTCGAAACCCTACAATAAGAACCAACTTAGTAGCCCAAAACCCTACATCCAGTGATTCTGGGAGTGTGGATCGTACCCCATAGATACCCTTCATGTACCTTACACTATGATACAAGAATCCCTAGACTATAAGATCTTTGGATCTTTAGGGTAAGACAGACTGGCATGCCCAAGAAGTGTGTGCTGTGGAGTGGAGCCAGTGCTGTTAGACTCTCTATCTATTCATTTTGTCTCTGTATTTTTTAAGGGCCTCATTGAATGATGTCCACTTTCCAACCTAAGATTGTATTTTGTGCTTTTTTACGTATTGTTGTGTCAGACCAGTATTGAGTTAGTCCTTTGGGCTATTTCAAGCCCTATCCTACGTATCTCTGAATTTTCTAAGATTGTTTGAAAAAAAAGTCTAGTCAACTATATTTACCTTCAAATAATTGTTCTCAGATTTGAAGAAACCACGAAACTTGTCCTATACATAGAATTACTAAAAACAAAGTCCATTTTTGAAACGTCAAAACTCAAAGGTTTATACACTTGTGACACTAGGAAGTCCTTGCATAGTCCTCATTTACGTCCTTACTATCATCATAAGTCTTTGCATAGTCATCACTTACGTCATTACTATCGTCATAAGTCTTTGCATAGTCATCACTTACGTCCTTACTATCGTCATAAGTCTTTGCATAGTCCTCACTTACGTCCTTACTATCATCCTAAGTCCTTGCATAGGTCTTCACTTACGTCTTTACTGTCATCCTAAGTCCTTGCATAGGTCTTCATTTAGGTCCTTACTATGGCCCTTAGTCCTTGCATAGTCCTCATTATCATCCCCATTATCATCCTCATATACGTCTTCATCTAGATTTGATATACGTCTGTCTTAGTCCGTCATCATTGACATAATCATCCTACAAAGTTATAGCATGCGTCTTAATGGGTCTCCCAGGTGATGGTTTGCTCCCCTTCAAGCAACCTAATCTAGTCCCAAATGGCAGTCAGCGAGAAATCATTGAAGGTCTAGCGAACTCAGCCTGGGACTCAAGGAGAAACGTACCTCAATATATAGGAGTCGAGTACGAGATAAATATCAAGTATAAAATTGCCCATAGGATTGATAGAGAAATTCTTGCAGAACGTCTAAGAGAAGACATGGAAAAACTTGCATTACAGAAATCCAGAAATACTCAACAAGTCTCGCATCAAAATCCCCAATAGAGTGTCTAGTCTAGTTTTGCATACCTCATATCTATGTCTACAATCTAGCATTAGTCATTGTCTTGCATAAAACCACCCTCATATAGTAGTTGTAAATGCCTGTCACAAAAGGCAAAAGGTATAATGGACCCAAACAATGACTAGTTTGTAAACCCAACTTGGAATATGGACATATCAACTAGTCAACAATCAGGTTCTCAAGCAATGTATCCCCTAAATGAATTACAACAACATTTAACAAAAGAAGAAATTGAGTCAGCTCAACAAGATCCACATGTCCTTATGATCTTAGATGCACTTATACATAGTGATAGGGACAAATATCTCTTGTTGTTATTACAAAATGGGGTGAAACTACTTGAAGATTTTGATGTCATGAAGATCTTACCACTAGGAAAAACTTTAGGTCAAGATAACAGTCAAACACTACCCATAACACAAATGCAAGAAATGACCTCCAGTTTTCCTCAAAACATACCTATCCAAAGAAATCTCAATACAAATGCAAACTTTCAAACAAGTGCATCATCTTCAGTGATAAATGTTAGTATACCAACACAAAGCATACTGATAATATCAAGTGTCTCAGCACCTATTCAAATACAAGAAACAAGTGCAACCCAATCTCCGGTTTCCTATTCTATAGGATTGACATATAGTCACCAAAATGAAAATCTAGGTCTTACCAATACAACAAGTACAACTCCACCAAACATAGGTTCGCATATCACTTATTTCACGGTACCTAGTGGAATATACAACACACAAAATTATAATCATGGTACCTTCCAACAACCTCCTAGTTATGCAACCACGAATCCTTTTGTGGGACATACACAAACACAAGGTGTACCTTTGACCCAAACAGATATTCTGACACAACAATTACAAAATTTGCAACAACAAATGACGACCATGCATACTGGTAATGATAAAAAGAGCTACACAATGTAGGACTTACATCCTTATCCTTTCGATCACACATTATACATGTCTTCTTTCCCACCATATTTTGAAATGCCTAAATTCGACAGATATCGAGGGAATGGTGATCCTAGAGACCACATCAGAGAGTTTTTTACGGTATGTATAGAGGTTGCAACTGAAGATACTTACTTAATGAGACTATTTCCTAAAAGTATGGGGGTCTTGGCTTTAGAGTGGTTTTCACATTTACCACCAACCATCACATCACGGGGAGAATTAGCTAAACATTTTATTGCAAACCTCTCACATAGCATTGAAACCCTAGTTACTTTGATGGACTTATGTGCCGCTAAAAAATATGAGAATGAAACATTTGCATCCTTCATACAATGATGGAGGGCTCTCTATAGGAGGTGCAAAACAGTTATCCCAGAAATAGAGCAAGTGGATATGTTCACATTAAACTTGATTCCCAAGATTAAATATTTGATACAAATGCAATATTTAACCACATTCAAACAAATCACAGAAAAAGCTCTAAAATGTGAGAAGGGACTAGTGGAACAAGGTCTTATTAAGTATGCAAACACCAACAACAATGACAAATCCAAGTTTTGGTCGAAAAACAAAAATGTGACCAATGATGGTATTGTAGACACCAGAATAGTAAATAGAACTCAACCGGTTTTATCTTTGGGAACGAATCAATCATCAAATCCACGTATAGAGAATAACCTTACTTCAACAAATGTAAACACAACACAAAACAAGAACACAAGGTACCCTAGAGTAAATGATCCAAGGAGGAATTACACACCTCTAGGAGAACCTATTGAGTCAGCGCTCAAAAAGTTAATACAGACAAACATGATCACTTTACCAAAAATAAGAGTATATGAACCAGGTCCTTTCAAACCCACATGGTGGAATGATAATGATTTATGTGATTATCATCAGACTAAAGGTCACAAAACAACTAGTTGCTACAAATTGAAAAACTTGGTCCAAGATATGATAGACCAAGGTGACATCACAATCGATACTAATAAAACCTCAGCAAACATGAATCATACAATCTTTAAGGATCCATTTGTTAAGCATGACAAAGGGAAAGCTACCACATCAGGTACTCAAGACAATACAACTAACTACACAAAGGTCTCATACGACTACACTATTCATGCCATTAGCTTAGGACATATAGTAAACAATGATTCACAAGAAACACTTGATCAAGATGAGCAATATCTAGACACTCACACAGATGATAACCAAATTTGCATGATATCAGAGGCACCAAAATATGGTGATGATAGAAATCTTTGTCTCAGAGACTGGGGGCATGATCAACCATCTCATTCAGGTTGGTTTGAAGATGAACTCATAGAACACATCATGGATGTCAAGCATACACATAAAGACTATGAAGAGGGATTTAACATAAATCTTGATAACACAGCATATGATACCGACAATACCTGTAAGTCATATGATACAGTGGCTACAATCACCATAACTCCCCGAGACAAAGACTGTGCCGTAGTTACTCATAGATCAAAGGTAACTTTACAAGGAATACCACAAAATCATCCACCAACAATAGGGACCTATAGTGTTGTTGAGCAACTTAAGAAAACTCTGGCACACATATCATTATTCAAAATTTTGTGTATTTCACCCACTCATAGAGCTATATTGGACAAAGCAATTCAATATTCGGTAGTGGACAGAGATATAGATGAAAATTGTTTTGATTTTTTTTTTTAAATATTTGATTTTTTTTAAAAAAATTTGGATTTTTAAAATTTATCGCTCGATAGTTTTATTAAAAATGATATTGAAAAATGACGTGAAGACTATGTGGGAATAGCATTCACATGCCCCACACGTCCATTGAGGTATCACAGCCGCTTGCATCAACATGAGCTATATAAGCCTCCTAGGGCCCAATTCCACCTCATTTGCACACTTGTCTTTGGAGTATTGGAGCTTGGAGGAGATAGAGGAGATGGAACCCCTACCACCATCACCATTTTGAGAGATTTCATCAATTTGAGAGGCCAATAGAGTACGGACCACCGGTGAGTTGATTATCTAACCCGCTTTGTGAATTTTTAGCTTAGATTTTAGGTGTTTTGGCAAGTTTTTAAATTTTTCACTCTAGGTTAGCGTTTTCCGCGTTTTTAATTTTTTCACTTCTTTTTGCGCATATGATTTTTCTTTTAGCACATGTGATGTTTCTTTTCGTGCATATGAGTATTGTCGTCGTGCATTTGAATTTTAATTGTCTGCATAGGTTTTCTTAGATAGCACATTTGATTTGCACAATAGCGCATATGATGTTGATTTTAGTGCATCTGTGAAACAGTGTAGCGCATTATGAATTTTTTTATAGCACATATGATAGATTAAATAATGCATATGAAATTGCACATTTAACTATTATTTTAGCGCATATGAGAGAAAGAGCAATTTTTTGAATTTAAAGAAATTTTTGACAAGTGTAATTTGGATTTTTAGGTTCTTTATGAAGTTTTACACCCTGTCAATGTGTCAATTGAGTTGATTGTGTTGATGGGATAGTGTTTGGGTGATTTTCATGTTATGGGCTAGTATGAGTCAATCATCGATATGAGTCATGTTGATATGGTTGAAATTGTTGGTGTGAATTAAGTTGGTCAAATTCAATATGGTTCAAGATCGATATGGGTCATTTTATCGATATGAGTCCTGATTTTGATAAGAGTTGTGATTGCGATATGAGTTAAAGTTGATATGGGTCATGATTTCGATATGGGTCAATGTTTGATATGAGTCTTTTGTCACTCATCTTTTATGGGTCAATTTATCTTTATGGGTCAACTTGTCGTTATTCGATATGGGTCAAGTTTTTGATATGGATTGTTAGGTGTTGGTCGATGTGGATCAATTTTTTATATTGGACCAAAGTCGTTATGGGACTTGTGTCGATATGGGTCAATTATTTTTTGATATGATTCATTTTGTTGATATGGATTGTTTGTCAATATGGATATGTTTTCGATATGGATTTGATTTGATATGGGACTATGTTCGATATGGGACTGATTTAATTTCTTGATTGATCTGTGATATGAGGCTGGATTGATTGAAACTTGATTGATTGGGTTTTTGAGATTGGTTTTTGATATGGAACTTGATCATTTTAAAATGGTATTTTATTTTTGATATGAGTCCTGATATGAAGCTTGTTGAGTGAATTTCGATATGATGCATGATTGATTGATTGGATGATTGATTGAACAGATATTGGTTGATTGTGTGACTGTCATCACATGAATTATTGATTATTTGATTGTGTATAATAGATGCATCTGATAGGATGATATACTTGTGTTGATATAGGTCCATCGAGGAGTTCTCATGCTTCGGGATAAAGTGTGTCAGTGGTTAAGGTGTAGCGGGCTGCTTGTCGGATAAAGCTTCATTTTTGGTTGTGAGATAGGTCAGGTAGGAGGGTATTGTATTTGAGATAGGTGTATATTTTCTCGCATAGAGGAGAATCAAAACCAATTAGGGCACAGATAACTTGGGATTCTGAATTGTTATAAGCTGGGGAGAATAATTGCTCCACTAGAAATTCATTTAATGACTTTGTTTATCTAGGATTTATAAGAGCGAGGTGATAGTGGCCATTGCATTAGTAGCTCTATTGTCTGACCTTGGAATCTGTTCAAAGGTGATGTCCACAAAATACTTCTTAAAATTGTCCATTATTCTCTTGTAGGGCATCAACTTGTCATCCTTTGTTTGATAATCATCGTTGACCTGATTGATGATTAATTGAGAGTCTCCATAAAATTTCAATTATGTGATTCTCCATTCCACAACTATTTGGATGCTAGTGACCAGGGCTTCATACTCGGCAATGTTATTGGTTCAAGAGAACATCAATCTGTAGGATCTTGAAATTGTGTGTCCCTCCAAACTGACGAACAAGATGTCGACACCTGATCTATGTTGGGTATAGGATCAATCAAAGTATAGGGTCCATTTCTTGGGTGTGATGGTGAGCACATCTATATCTGGAAATTCCACTTGTAGTGGGTTTTTGTCTAGTAAAGGTGCTTCTTCCAATTGATCTGTAATTGCTTGTACTTTGATGGCCCATCCTTCTGTGTATTGAATGTCGAACTCACTTAGGATCATGACCCATTTAACTAACCTCCCTGTGAGAGTGGCTTTTCTAAGTAGATATTTTAGTGGGTCAATCTTTACTACTAGCTTGGGCATTCAAATTGATGGAGAGTGGGGAATTGGAAAAGAGGTTGAGAGAAATAGGTAAAGATGATATTGAAGTGGGAGATGACTCAGATAAGGTAAGAAGATTGGCAAAAGTAGGAGTGTGGTGTATTCAATACAATTGTCCCTAAATGCTTTAACAGCTTCAAGGTTGTTATGGACATCATTCAATAAATGTATCTCATGGACTTGAAATGTATATCTTGGAATGTTAGGGGATTAAAATCTCCAGACAAGTCTGAAGGTTTTTGAACTAGCACAAGCATATTGACTTCATGCTTCTCCAGGAAGTTAAAAGCTACCAAAATCATATTGGATGTGAACCTTTCATATGGCTGGAAAGATGCTCCCCTATTATCTATCAATAATGATAAAAGAAAAGGAGGATTTGTCATTCTATTGGGAGGCAAGTGGGCTAATAAGGTGGTAGATAAGGGTTGTTCCCCATGCAACAAGGTTGTGGATCATAGTTAGCACTAAAAATATAGTTAATATTGAGGAATACTTAAAAAATAATGAAGAATATTTTCTATTTATTTCACCTTCATCTTTTAAGTAGTAAGGATTTTTTTTTGTAAAGTAGTTGAGTTGTGTATGAAGAACTGGTCTTTTAACAATTTTTTAAAGGACTAATATATTATGAGATAAAGAATAGATCAAAATGAAGAATATTTTCTATTTATTTCACCTTCATCTTTTAAGTAGTAAGGATTTTTTTTTTGTAAAGTAGTTGAGTTGTGTATGAAGAACTGGTCTTTTAACAATTTTTTAAAGGACTAATATATTATGAGATAAAGAATAGATCAAAATGAATTAGTTAATTTAATATTTGATGTTCTCATGAATACTTTTCTTTGTGATAGGCAATTTAATATTTGATATTTTCATGAATATTTTTCTTGTATTAGGCATTTTAATTGTTTTATTTAGTAAAACAAACATGAATAAAATTATTAAATATTACATTATTAAGATAAAAAATTTGAATGAATCAAGTGTTGTGATGAAAATAATAATCAATAATAGATTCATTAAATAGTTTGTGTTACTATCAAATTCATCATACAATAATAAATGTCATATAATATGTCATATAATGTCTGGTTTGAACTTATATCTAAAAATAATATGAACAAGCATGATGTAGAGGGGTTGAAGAAATTGAAGTCAATCAAGTTTAATTTTAATATAAAAGACACTTTCAAGATTCTCTTCAATATCTTGTATCTCAAGTTTTTAAATATCTCAAAGAGAGGTCATACTACATCAGTCCACCTTATGTGTAAGATTTACCTTGCAAGTTCTAGTTATCTTTTTGTAATTTAGTTGCATGTAGTTGGTTAATTATGTGTATCTACAATGTTTCTGGAGTAAAAAAGAATGGGAAAAATAAGATGATCATGTGAGGATGGAGACATTTGTAATTATTTATTTATTTTGTACTTAATTAGATGTTGGTATGGTTTTTTTGTTTTTCTTGATTGGGTGTTATCTTATCTGAATATTTAGTTTAGCTTGTTTAGTTGTAATGAGTGTGTCATATTAAGAATATGTTATAATTTTCATGAATATAAATCTTGTCTATTTTTATATAACTCAAATTCCTTTCTAATAAATTCTACTAACATTTTCTTAGAAATTATAGATAACATCACTATATTTTTTATCTTTTATTATTAATCAATTATTCAATTAATTAAATTAGGTATACTATAAATCAAGTGATATTAGAACAAATCAAATCTCAAAAACTGAGATAATGTAAATTTGTGTAAATTTTTAACAGAATGTGTTTCTGTAGTGACTTGAAATTAGAATAATGAATCTAGGGTTTGAAAAAAAGTAAGAAAGAACCTGAATGACAAAGCACCACATATCATAGACCCGGCCAACCAAATTAAGCTTGATATCATGTGCTATATTGAAGTTTGTCCTTATGCCTTTTCATTTAGTCTACAGCTCAAACTGATAAACGCAGTTCTTTAACATATAAGTGCGCCCTTCAACACCAAAAGGAAACAGATTACAAGGGTGTATGCGCTCTTGGTTAGGTGGATGTCTTAATCATCTGACTTTGGGGGTTTGAAATGTTGTCACGGAACGTATTGACCACTTAAGTGGTAACTTTTCTTTACCAGATAATCGAATCATTCAAATGCTACCATGATCTCATTCTAATGAGATGCCTCAGGATTCGCCTTCTCTGATAAACGAGGAATGCCCGTAGCTGCAATACTGTCCCTTTTTACTTCAATAAAATCGCCCCTCCATCAGCCAATGTCTCGTTTTAATCTCCTTTATGCCTTCATTCTCTATACCCTTTTACTCCCTTGTTCGCTATGCGCAGACGTCAGTTATACAAACTGCGAAAGCAATCAAACATGTGGCGGTATAAAAATCCCATATCCTTTTGGTTTAAGGGAAAGTGGATGTGGTCTGCCAGACTTACAAGTCGACTGTGAAGATAAGGGACATTTGGTAATCGAAATTGGAAACCAGAGGTACACAATCTTAAACTTTTTTCCAGATAATCAGACTTCAACAATTACTGAGGACACGAGTTTCCAAAATTGTTCATTTTCATATAATCTCAACGAAGATGCAATCCAAGACGGGGGTCTCTTCGATCAAATCCAACGACATAACATCAGTCTACAAGTTCTTGTGTGTGGTTTGCAATGTGTAGCTCTACTACCTGGCCTTGAGGTTCCAGGATGTTATTTTAAATCGGTAACTGTTGAAGAGGCATCAACCCATTGGAATATTGCAGAGGAACAAGACCAGAAATGTAAGAGTTGCGTTTCAAGCGGTGGTCTGTGTGGGTTTAATATTTCCGATTTAAACCAGTTCCTTTGCTTTTGCGAGGATGCACCCCATCAAACCACATGTTCATCAGGTATAATTTGGTTCAGATCTCTCTATATTTTCTTCTAAGCACCCATTAAGTTTAATTGCCTTGCAATTCGAAAATATAAAATACGAAATTGGATTATCTCAGTTTAGTTCAAAAAAAATTATATTCGCATCTGATTAGCATTTACCAAATTTAAACAGTCGAGAGATCAATTTATCGAGCTATAACAGTCAGAACTAAAAAAGGCAGAGATATAACAGGTAAATACTAAGGAACCTTTTTGTGTGAGTTTTAAACATTCTTCTAATTTTCTTGTATGGTGGAGTCACTAATCTATGATACTACACATGAATTCCAGGAATAGCCATTGGGGCAAGTGCTTTCATAGTGATAGTAGCACTATTTCTTATTGTTGTTTATCGAAAGAGGTCATCCTACTTTAGATGGATCCAAAGTTGTGTTGCAAGCGAACCGATGAATTCAGGGTCTATTGGGAAAGTGGAGAATTTTCTCCAAAGTTATATTCATGAAATGCCGACCAGATATTCATTCTCTCAGCTAAAGAAGATCACTAACGACTTTTCAGATAAACTTGGGGAAGGAGGATTCGGCATGGTTTATAAAGGAAAGCTCCCGAGCGGTTTTTTTGTGGCTGTAAAACTTTTGGATCAGTCGAGACAGAGTGAGAGCCAGTTCATGAATGAGGTTGCAACTCTGGGAACCATTCATCACGTTCACTTGGTTCGCCTCATGGGTTATTGTTTTGAAGGTTTCAGAAGCCCACTTGTATATGAGTACATGGCCAATGGATCCCTAGAGAAGTTTCTATTTCAAGGAAAAGAACAAGAACAGAAGCTCAGTTGGGAGCAATTGTATTCAATTGCTTTGGGCGCTGCGCGCGGAATTGCGTATTTGCACCAAGATTGTAACAGGCGCATCATTCATTTTGACATTAAGCCTCACAATATTTTACTGGATGCAGATTTCACGCCCAAAGTAGCTGATTTTGGTCTCGCTAAACTGTATGGGAAGGGAGACGACCACGTATCAATTACGGCAACCAGAGGGACGCCAGGATATGTTGCGCCAGAGGTGTGGAATATAAATTTGGGAGGTGTAACAGACAAATCAGATGTTTACAGTTTTGGAATGCTATTAATGGAGATAGCGGGAAGGAGGAAGAACATTGAGTTGCAGGTGAGCCATTCGAGTCAACTTTATTTTCCGGAATGGGCGTTCAAATTGATAGAAAGTGGGGAGTTGGAAAAGAGGTTGAGAGAAAAAGGTCGATGCGACATGGAAGTGGAAGATGAAGAGAAGGTGAGGAGAATGACGAAAGTAGGACTTTGGTGTATTCAATACAATTCCAATGACCGACCATCAATGAGCAGGGTGGTACAAATGCTGGAAGGAAACGGTGATGATGTAAGCAATCCTCCATTACCTTTCAACTCCTCCCCACCGCGTGAAGTACCATTGTCATCTTCCTCCGAAGAATATTCATCCGTGGTATAGAGTCCACGAAGACTCCTAATCTACCCATCAATCTAGAAATATCTTCATCCATGGTATAGAGAAACGAAGAGGATTTGGACGATTATGAGATGATGCAAGGAGCATCTTTATTATATGGAAACGAATATTATATATTTCTGATGTAAGAATCCATCCTCTGGATATAGAAGTAATTATTATATAACTTAGATGTAAGAATCTTTGTGTGGTGGTTTCAGCTGTTTGGTATTGTAATTTTTTTCTTTTCATTTCTTGAATTGCTATTTTCTTTTCTTGTAATCACATTTTGTTTAATTCAATATATAAAAGAGTAATCATCTTCATCATATCAAAATAAATCATTCATAATTATAATTAGTATTTTTCATGTGATTTTGAAAGGTGTCATAATATTCTTGCTCAATATCACTTAGAGTTTAAAATTTTTTTTGTTTTTCATAATATCTTCTAGCTTGATATCATTTAGAGTTTAAAACTATTTTTTGTTTTTAAATCTTAATGACACTTCAAAGTATTTTATTTATTGCCAAAAAATATATTTTGAGAAAAATAATTGGTACATTGGAATTTATCAATTTTTGTTGGGTTGGAAATATGAATAATACAAGGTGTATGCTGGAAATGTGGGATCAACCTGCAAGAGAGAAGAATAGTTCAAACACACACATGAAACATTGCATTAGAGATAGAAATCCAAACAAAGCAAGTTAATGAATCAAAACTCTTTAAAATCGTTCCATGCTCCTTTATCTCTAAAGATCCTCAAGATTCAAGGTGGCCCTCACTTGGAAGAGCACTTGATCTCTTGGATGACAACCTAGAGAACGAGATTTAGAGGATTTTAATATCAAAATGGATGCAACTATGATCCCAATGAATGATTGAGATATGAAACTAGATAGTGATATGGTGTAAAATGAGGAGATTGATACAAAGCTAAACTAGCATGAAAATGATACTAAGATGAAGCTAACATGATATGAGATTAACATGACATATCTAAGATTATAATGCTATCAAAATGATCTAAAATGCTATTCTATTAAAGAGAGGCAAGATTCTTAATGTTATGAGACGATAATGTAGATGCATTAAAACTTGATATGGAGAATGAAGAATGAGAGCTCTATTTATAAGGAAAATAGGGCAAGGGATGGTTGAGATTGAATAATCTCAACAAGGGATAGGATTGAAAGTTATCAATTCATGTGAGGGATTCAATCCAATCCCAAGTTGACAAATGTCTCCTTGAGATGGCTTGAGAGGAGATGCAAGAGACATTAAATGCCTGAGGAGACATGAAGGTTACCTTAGGAGGTAAGGTTGTGGTTGGTTAGGGTCATCCATTGGATAAAGTTTTTACCCAGAGGGTAAACTCTTGTGCAAGGGTTAATAGGATAACCAAGGTTAAAGCCATGAGTGCTTGATGAGACCCTTGGGTTAGATGAGGGTTAAGTTAGAGAGAAAGTCTCTAACCATGAGGGGAGGGTTGAGTTAACCATTAATCATTTGGAAGACTTTGGGGACAAATTTGTAAGAGTCCTTCCAAATTTGGGGGAACTCAATGAGTTAACTTGTTGAAGAAATGAAGCCTTTAATACATTTAGAAGACTTTCTTCCAAATTTGAGAAGTGACCTCCTCAAATTTAGGAAAGGACATGATTAGGAGACTAGAGATGATTAAGATAGGATTAGAAGGCTTCTAGAAGAATGATTAAGGAGATGCAAGTGGAAGATGTAGGATTTTGCAAGTGGATGGAGGATAATAGGATTTAATTAAAATAAAATTAATTTATTTCAATTTTGGATGCAACTTGCATTTGATAGATTTAAATAAATATTTATTTATTTAAATGTGAAATTTAATTTTGCAAGTGGAGGGATTTATAAATAAATCTGGATTTATATAAATACAAAGAGGATTTTAATTAAATGTAGATTTAATTAAAATGGGAAAGGGGAATTTAAATTAAATGTAAATTTAATTAAATGGCTAGGATAGAAGAAGGGAAATATTAATCAAATCTTTAATTTGATTAATGGTCAAAATAGAAGAATAGGATTATCAATTAAATCTTGGTTTAATTAATTGGAAGAATTAGAGATAATTAAATGAATAAAATTCACTTAATTTGTTGCACAACTTTTAGGTGTCTACATTTTTCCCCTCTTTGAGTCGACGTATGGCCACATGTTGATTCAAAGAAAAACGCTCAATTTTGTCATCAAAATTTTTCGATATGATGTTTTTGCCCAAAATTGTTGATATGATGCCCTAGATATGAAAAATGATTTTGATAGGATATGCTGATATGAAACCGATATCAATATGAGACTGATGATGAAGCCGATATGGAAATGTTGATATGATGATATGATATTGCCCCATTGGGCGATAAATTGAAAAAAATTGTGTTGTTTCAAGGGGACGACACGAAGTACGACAATGTTTGGAATTTTGTGCGATTGTTGAATTTTTTGGATTTAAAAATTGTTTTGATTTTTTTGGATTTTTAAAATTTATCACCCGATAGATTTTTTAAAAATGATATTGAAAAATGGGGTGAAGACTATGTGGGGATACCATGTACATGCCCCACATGTCCACCGAGGTATCACAGCCGCCTGCGTCAACATGGACTATATAAGCCTCTTAGGGCCCATTTCCACCTCAATTGCACACTTGTCTTTGGAGTATTGGAGCTTGGAGGAGAGAGAGGAGATGGCACCCCCTACCACCATCACCATTTTTAGCAAGTTCGCCAATTTGAGAGGCCAACAGAGTATAGACCACCAATGAGTTGATTATCTAACCCGCTTTGTGAATTTTTAGCTTAGATTTTAGGCGTTTTTGCAAG
The DNA here is from genome assembly GCF_030272615.1 of Cryptomeria japonica. Lineage (NCBI taxonomy): Eukaryota > Viridiplantae > Streptophyta > Pinopsida > Cupressales > Cupressaceae > Cryptomeria > Cryptomeria japonica. The sequence goes on along the minus strand of NW_026729226.1, from coordinate 77,758 downwards.
TTTTTAAATTTTTTGCTCTAGGTTAGGGTTTTTTCGTGTTTTTTATTTTTTCACTTCTTTTTGCACATATAATTTTTCTTTTAGCACATGCAATATTTCTTTTTGCAAATATGAGTATTGTCATTGCGCATAGGTTTTTTTAGATAGCGCATTTGATTTGCACAATAGTGCATATGATGTTGATTTTAGCGTATCTGTGAAATAGTGTAGTGCATTATGAATGGTTTTATAGCGCATATGATGATTCTGTTCGCGCATATGAAATTGCGCATTTAACTACTATTTTAGCGCATATGAGACAGGGAGAAATTTTTTAATTTAAAGAAAATTTTGATAGGTTTAATTTGGATTTTTAGGTTCGTTATGAAGTTTTACACCCCGTCAATGTGTTAGTTGAGTCGATTATGTCGATGGGATGGTGTTTGGATGATTTTTGTGTCATGGGCCAGTATGAGTCAGTCATCAATATGAGTCATGTTGATAAGGTTCAAATTGTTGGTGTGAATCAAGTCCGTCAAGTCAATATGGTTCAAGGTCGTTATGGCTCAAGGTCGATATGGGTCATTTTATCAATATGAGGTTAGTTGATATGAGTCCTATTTCGATAAGAGTCATGATTGAGATATGAGTCAAAGTTGATATGGGTCCTGATTGCGATATGGGTCAATGTTCGATATGAGTCTTTTGTTGCTCATCATTTATGGGTCAACTCATCATTATTCCATATGGGTCAAGTTTTTGATATGGATTGTTTGGTGTTGGTTGATGTGGATCAATTTTTGATATTGGGCCAAAGACGTTATGGGACTTCTGTTGATATGACTCAATTGTTTTTCGATATGGGTCATTTTGTTGGTATGGATCGTTTGTCGATATGGATCTGTGTTCGATATGGATCTGATTTGATATGGAACTGTGTTCAATATGGGACTGATTTGATTTCCTGATTGGTCTATGATATGAGTTTGGATTGATTGGGTTTTTTAAATTGGTTTTCAATATGGAACTTGATCATTTTAAAATGGTATTTGATTTTCGATAATATGAGTCTTGATATAAAGCTTGTTAAGTGAATTTTGATATGAGGTGTAGACACCTAAAAATGTCTCATTGATCACGTACTAGTTATTCCTCTAATTGATTAAATAATTCTTTAATTATTTAATTTAATTAATTAATCTTATTCTTCTAATTTCATATTTCCTCATCATCTTACTAATTATTCTATTTCCTATTCTATCATTATTTAATCATTTTAATCATTTTCTAAATATTAATTAAATATTAATTATTTAATTAATTCTGATTAATTTCCTAATTTAAATAATCTTTATTATTTAAATATTCAATTTCTATCTCTCTAATTAACTAATTATTTAACCCTTTTCTAAATATTAATTAAATATTAATTTTTTAATTAATTATAATTTAATCCTTAAATTAAATAATCTTTATTATTTAATTAAAGTCCATTTCTAGCATAATTAAATAGTTTCTTTTAATAAATTAATTAATTAATTAATTCTTCTAGTCACATGTGCATGATTTCAAAAATCAAATTCAAAATCAAAGTCAAGTTCTAAATATATTCAAATACTAAATTGAATTAAATGAATTCAATTATTTGAATAAATATCATGCAAAGATTAAATTTGAAAATCTAAGTCAGAGTGCAAGCACATGCTAAATTAATTAATTCAATCAATTAATTAATTAAATCATGTATCTCTCCAATCTCTATTTCCATCTTCTAGTTCTCTTTGTCATCTTCTTTATTTCCTCCAATCATTCTTTTTCTTCTTTTAGTTAGCTTTTTTTCAAGTAGTTGTCTCAATTAATCTATTCAATCTATTCTGTTTCACCTCCAAGTCAGCAGTTGGACTATCAATCAGCATGTGAGCTCACCCGAGTTCCACCTCTTGATCAATCTGTTCCACCTTTCAATCAATCTCATCCAAAAATCTATAAATTGAGCATTCAATCCTCACAATTCCTCTAGATCACGAACTTCAAATCTTTGTGTCAATTGCAGGTTGTCAGTGCAATATCTGAGAGCCATCATACCACAGAGAGAAGAAGAACAATGGAAGCTATGATGCATAATAGGGAGTTTCATATTGCTTAATTTAGTTTCATTTTTCATCTATTTCATTGGTTTTATGTTTGAATTGCTTAGATAGTTAAGGATTCGTGATCGTCATTATTTCCTATGTAGCAATGGTGTATTTGAGCATGCTACATTTTGGTAAATCCAACGTGAAATAACAGCTAATTAACCTTCTCTATTTTTTGTGTTGTTTTTGCAGATCGTACGGATTTTTTCCTTTTTTGTAGGTTTTGCATAGATTTCAAGACAGACCCCTTCGTCATGCAATCAAACTTACATCATCACGCAATCGTATAGATAGGGCCACGCAATCGACTAGATAGGGTTACACATTCGTGCGGAACCCATCACGCAATCTCCCTTACATCGTCATGGAATTGACATTTCTTTGTTAGGCAATTGCTCTGTAATTATCACGCATTCGCAGGGAAAATTGTTGTTTGATTGTTTCTATTCTCATATCCTTTTTGTTCTCTGATCTATTTAATTCTGTCTAAAATTGAGTAAATCTGGAAACGGATTATTTATATTACATGATTTAATTATAACAGTTTATGGCACGAAAGGTACAATTCAGGATTTCAGGTGTTAGAAGGACAAAGGAACAAAGAAGATAGGCCAAATGCTATCAAAGGGTTCTCCAAGTAGAAAAGTAGATACAAGATTGGGAAAATCAACCAGCCTTTGATACATACAACAACTTATTTCTCTCATATCAAGTTAAATATGATCTAATTAATATTGAATGGATGATGAGAGATTTAGCTAGGGCCTCACAATTGGTTTTGCAAGTTTCTAATCGGGTTTAGTTTAATTTTTTATTTTTTTGTGTTATCTGCTTGCCTGTCACACAATCGTCCTATTTAGATTACACAATCAATTTGTTGGTGTCACGCATTCGATCTGTCAGGATCACGCATTCGCTCTGTTATGTTCACGCATTGGCTTTGTCAGAGTCACGCAATCACGCAGATATTGTCACGCATTCGTTTCTGTCAGTTTTTTGATTTGATTTTACTGCTAATCAGTTGTTTGTAGCCTTTGGCAAATTTACAGAAAGGATCGGATTAGTATTAGATCAATTGCACTCATAATCTCACACTTCGTCTTTTGGTGCTTAAAATTAACATTGGTTAAAATGGACATGCATGCAGAATATCACACTTCATCTGTTGGTGCTTAAGATTAACATTGGTTAAAATTGGCACGCATGTATAACACTTTGATTTGGGCTTAAAATCAACGACGGTTAAAATTGACATGCATGCCTTCATATTTCAATTTGGTGTTTAAAATGGACATGCACATGCGTATTCAACACCTCAATTTGGCTTATAAAATGAACGTGAATCAGGTTGCATTAGATTAAATCATATTTCATTTTCTTAAGGTAAAGAATTTTTATCGTGTTTGGGGTGGACCTACTGTTGCATTAACTAACTTTCCACCCGCCTTTGGGGTCTTGGGAGAAAGGAAGGAGGTGACAAAGACATCCAATTTTATTTTATTCCATGTAATGAGGGGTATCTTTGATTGGTGATTTTATCACCCCACAAAGGTAATTTGAATTGCGATGCCTTGGGGATATCATCTCTCCCAGCGTACGCTCGAGCGAGTTTTTTGAGCTGCTATATAAATATACTGGTCAGGCAGCTAGAATGTTGAGTGAATTCGACGTATGTGGGGGCCTTCCCTACACCAATAAGCTCAACTAAAGTCTTAAGTGGCTTACTCTAAGAATCTGTCATTGGATCGGGACCCCTCGAAACCCTACAATAAGAACCAACTTAGTAGCCCAAAACCCTACATCCAGTGATTCTGGGAGTGTGGATCGTACCCCATAGATACCCTTCATGTACCTTACACTATGATACAAGAATCCCTAGACTATAAGATCTTTGGATCTTTAGGGTAAGACAGACTGGCATGCCCAAGAAGTGTGTGCTGTGGAGTGGAGCCAGTGCTGTTAGACTCTCTATCTATTCATTTTGTCTCTGTATTTTTTAAGGGCCTCATTGAATGATGTCCACTTTCCAACCTAAGATTGTATTTTGTGCTTTTTTACGTATTGTTGTGTCAGACCAGTATTGAGTTAGTCCTTTGGGCTATTTCAAGCCCTATCCTACGTATCTCTGAATTTTCTAAGATTGTTTGAAAAAAAAGTCTAGTCAACTATATTTACCTTCAAATAATTGTTCTCAGATTTGAAGAAACCACGAAACTTGTCCTATACATAGAATTACTAAAAACAAAGTCCATTTTTGAAACGTCAAAACTCAAAGGTTTATACACTTGTGACACTAGGAAGTCCTTGCATAGTCCTCATTTACGTCCTTACTATCATCATAAGTCTTTGCATAGTCATCACTTACGTCATTACTATCGTCATAAGTCTTTGCATAGTCATCACTTACGTCCTTACTATCGTCATAAGTCTTTGCATAGTCCTCACTTACGTCCTTACTATCATCCTAAGTCCTTGCATAGGTCTTCACTTACGTCCTTACTGTCATCCTAAGTCCTTGCATAGGTCTTCATTTAGGTCCTTACTATGGCCCTTAGTCCTTGCATAGTCCTCATTATCATCCCCATTATCATCCTCATATACGTCTTCATCTAGATTTGATATACGTCTGTCTTAGTCCGTCATCATTGACATAATCATCCTACAAAGTTATAGCATGCGTCTTAATGGGTCTCCCAGGTGATGGTTTGCTCCCCTTCAAGCAACCTAATCTAGTCCCAAATGGCAGTCAGCGAGAAATCATTGAAGGTCTAGCGAACTCAGCCTGGGACTCAAGGAGAAACGTACCTCAATATATAGGAGTCGAGTACGAGATAAATATCAAGTATAAAATTGCCCATAGGATTGATAGAGAAATTCTTGCAGAACGTCTAAGAGAAGACATGGAAAAACTTGCATTACAGAAATCCAGAAATACTCAACAAGTCTCGCATCAAAATCCCCAATAGAGAGTCTAGTCTAGTTTTGCATACCTCATATCTATGTCTACAATCTAGCATTAGTCATTGTCTTGCATAAAACCACCCTCATATAGTAGTTGTAAATGCCTGTCACAAAAGGCAAAAGGTATAATGGACCCAAACAATGACTAGTTTGTAAACCCAACTTGGAATATGGACATATCAACTAGTCAACAATCAGGTTCTCAAGCAATGTATACCCTAAATGAATTACAACAACATTTAACAAAAGAAGAAATTGAGTCAGCTCAACAAGATCCACATGTCCTTATGATCTTAGATGCACTTATACATAGTGATAGGGACAAATATCTCTCGTTGTTATTACAAAATGGGGTGAAACTACTTGAAGATTTTGATGTCATGAAGATCTTACCACTAGGAAAAACTTTAGGCCAAGATAATAGTCAAACACTACCCATAACACAAATGCAAGAAATGACCTCCAGTTTTCCTCAAAACATACCTATCCAAAGAAATCTCAATACAAATGCAAACTTTCAAACAAGTGCATCATCTTCAGTGATAAATGTTAGTATACCAACACAAAGCATACTGATAATATCAAGTGTCTCAGCACCTATTCAAATACAAGAAACAAGTGCAACCCAATCTCCGATTTCCTATTCTATAGGATTGACATATAGTCACCAAAATGAAAATCTAGGTCTTACCAATACAACAAGTACAACTCCACCAAACATAGGTTCGCATATCACTTATTTCACGGTACCTAGTGGAATATACAACACACAAAATTATAATCATGGTACCTTCCAACAACCTCCTAGTTATGCAACCACGAATCCTTTTGTGGGACATACACAAACACAAGGTGTACCTTTGACCCAAACAGATATTCTGACACAACAATTACAAAATTTGCAACAACAAATGACGACCATGCATACTGGTAATGATAAAAAGAGCTACACAATGTAGGACTTACATCCTTATCCTTTCGATCACACATTATACATGTCTTCTTTCCCACCATATTTTGAAATGCCTAAATTCGACAGATATCGAGGGAATGGTGATCCTAGAGACCACATCAGAGAGTTTTTTACGGTATGTATAGAGGTTGCAACTGAAGATACTTACTTAATGAGACTATTTCCTAAAAGTATGGGGGTCTTGGCTTTAGAGTGGTTTTCACATTTACCACCAACCATCACATCACGGGGAGAATTAGCTAAACATTTTATTGCAAACCTCTCACATAGCATTGAAACCCTAGTTACTTTGATGGACTTATGTGCCGCTAAAAAATATGAGAATGAAACATTTGCATCCTTCATACAATGATGGAGGGCTCTCTATAGGAGGTGCAAAACAGTTATCCCAGAAATAGAGCAAGTGGATATGTTCACATTAAACTTGATTCCCAAGATTAAATATTTGATACAAATGCAATATTTAACCACATTCAAACAAATCACAGAAAAAGCTCTAAAATGTGAGAAGGGACTAGTGGAACAAGGTCTTATTAAGTATGCAAACACCAACAACAATGACAAATCCAAGTTTTGGTCGAAAAACAAAAATGTGACCAATGATGGTATTGTAGACACCAGAATAGTAAATAGAACTCAACCGGTTTTATCTTTGGGACCGAATCAATCATCAAATCCACGTATAGAGAATAACCTTACTTCAACAAATGTAAACACAACACAAAACAAGAACACAAGGTACCCTAGAGTAAATGATCCAAGGAGGAATTACACACCTCTAGGAGAACCTATTGAGTCAGCGCTCAAAAAGTTAATACAGACAAACATGATCACTTTACCAAAAATAAGAGTATATGAACCAGGTCCTTTCAAACCCACATGGTGGAATGATAATGATTTATGTGATTATCATAAGACTAAAGGTCACAAAACAACTAGTTGCTACAAATTGAAAAACTTGGTCCAAGATATGATAGACCAAGGTGACATCACAATCGATACTAATAAAACCTCAGCAAACATGAATCATACAATCTTTAAGGATCCATTTGTTAAGCATGACAAAGGGAAAGCTACCACATCAGGTACTCAAGACAATACAACTAACTACACAAAGGTCTCATACGACTACACTATTCATGCCATTAGCTTAGGACATATAGTAAACAATGATTCACAAGAAACACTTGATCAAGATGAGCAATATCTAGACACTCACACAGATGATAACCAAATTTGCATGATATCAGAGGCACCAAAATATGGTGATGATAGAAATCTTTGTCTCAGAGACTGGGGGCATGATCAACCATCTCATTCAGGTTGGTTTGAAGATGAACTCATAGAACACATCATGGATGTCAAGCATACACATAAAGACTATGAAGAGGGATTTAACATAAATCTTGATAACACAGCATATGATACCGACAATACCTGTAAGTCATATGTTACAGTGGCTACAATCACCATAACTCCCCGAGACAAAGACTGTGTCGTAGTTACTCATAGATCAAAGGTAACTTTACAAGGAATACCACAAAATCATCCACCAACAATAGGGACCTATAGTGTTGTTGAGCAACTTAAGAAAACTCTGGCACACATATCATTATTCAAAATTTTGTGTATTTCACCCACTCATAGAGCTATATTGGACAAAGAAATTCAATATTCGGTAGTGGACAGAGATATAGATGAAAATTGTTTTGATTTTTTTTTTTAAATATTTGATTTTTTTTTTAAAAATTTGGATTTTTAAAATTTATCGCTCGATAGTTTTATTAAAAATGATATTGAAAAATGACGTGAAGACTATGTGGGAATAGCATTCACATGCCCCACACGTCCATTGAGGTATCACAGCCGCTTGCATCAACATGAGCTATATAAGCCTCCTAGGGCCCAATTCCACCTCATTTGCACACTTGTCTTTGGAGTATTGGAGCTTGGAGGAGATAGAGGAGATGGAACCCCTACCACCATCACCATTTTGAGAGATTTCATCAATTTGAGAGGCCAATAGAGTACGGACCACCGGTGAGTTGATTATCTAACCCGCTTTGTGAATTTTTAGCTTAGATTTTAGGTGTTTTGGCAAGTTTTTAAATTTTTCACTCTAGGTTAGCGTTTTCCGCGTTTTTAATTTTTTCACTTCTTTTTGCGCATATGATTTTTCTTTTAGCACATGTGATGTTTCTTTTCGTGCATATGAGTATTGTCGTCGTGCATTTGAATTTTAATTGTCTGCATAGGTTTTCTTAGATAGCACATTTGATTTGCACAATAGCGCATATGATGTTGATTTTAGTGCATCTGTGAAACAGTGTAGCGCATTATGAATTTTTTTATAGCACATATGATAGATTAAATAATGCATATGAAATTGCACATTTAACTATTATTTTAGCGCATATGAGAGAAAGAGCAATTTTTTGAATTTAAAGAAATTTTTGACAAGTGTAATTTGGATTTTTAGGTTCTTTATGAAGTTTTACACCCTGTCAATGTGTCAATTGAGTTGATTGTGTTGATGGGATAGTGTTTGGGTGATTTTCATGTTATGGGCTAGTATGAGTCAGTCATCGATATGAGTCATGTTGATATGGTTGAAATTGTTGGTGTGAATTAAGTTGGTCAAATTCAATATGGTTCAAGGTCGATATGGGTCATTTTATCGATATGAGTCCTGATTTTGATAAGAGTTGTGATTGCGATATGAGTTAAAGTTGATATGGGTCATGATTTCGATATGGGTCAATGTTTGATATGAGTCTTTTGTCACTCATCTTTTATGGGTCAATTTATCTTTATGGGTCAACTTGTCGTTATTCGATATGGGTCAAGTTTTTGATATGGATTGTTAGGTGTTGGTCGATGTGGATCAATTTTTTATATTGGACCAAAGTCGTTATGGGAATTGTGTCGATATGGGTCAATTATTTTTTGATATGATTCATTTTGTTGATATGGATTGTTTGTCAATATGGATATGTTTTCGATATGGATTTGATTTGATATGGGACTATGTTCGATATGGGACTGATTTAATTTCTTGATTGATCTGTGATATGAGGCTGGATTGATTGAAACTTGATTGATTGGGTTTTTGAGATTGGTTTTTGATATGGAACTTGATCATTTTAAAATGGTATTTTATTTTTGATATGAGTCCTGATATGAAGCTTGTTGAGTGAATTTCGATATGATGCATGATTGATTGATTGGATGATTGATTGAACAGATATTGGTTGATTGTGTGACTGTCATCACATGAATTATTGATTATTTGATTGTGTATAATAGATGCATCTGATAGGATGATATACTTGTGTTGATATAGGTCCATCGAGGAGTTCTCATGCTTCGGGATAAAGTGTGTCAGTGGTTAAGGTGTAGCGGGCTGCTTGTCGGATAAAGCTTCATTTTTGGTTGTGAGATAGGTCAGGTAGGAGGGTATTGTATTTGAGATAGGTGTATATTTTCTCGCATAGAGGAGAATCAAAACCAATTAGGGCACAGATAACTTGGGATTCTGAATTGTTATAAGCTGGGGAGAATAATTGCTCCACTAGAAATTCATTTAATGACTTTGTTTATCTAGGATTTATAAGAGCGAGGTGATAGTGGCCATTGCATTAGTAGCTCTATTGTCTGACCTTGGAATCTGTTCAAAGGTGATGTCCACAAAATACTTCTTAAAATTGTCCATTATTCTCTTGTAGGGCATCAACTTGTCATCCTTTGTTTGATAATCATCGTTGACCTGATTGATGATTAATTGAGAGTCTCCATAAAATTTCAATTATGTGATTCTCCATTCCACAGCTATTTGGATGCTAGTGACCAGGGCTTCATACTCGGCAATGTTATTGGTTCAAGAGAACATCAATCTGTAGGATCTTGAAATTGTGTGTCCCTCCAAACTGACGAACAAGATGTCAACACCTGATCTATGTTGGGTATAGGATCAATCAAAGTATAGGGTCCATTTCTTGGGTGTGATGGTGAGCACATCTATATCTGGAAATTCCACTTGTAGTGGGTTTTTGTCTAGTAAAGGTGCTTCTTCCAATTGATCTGTAATTGCTTGTACTTTGATGGCCCATCCTTCTGTGTATTGAATGTCGAACTCACTTAGGATCATGACCCATTTAACTAACCTCCCTGTGAGAGTGGCTTTTCTAAGTAGATATTTTAGTGGGTCAATCTTTACTACTAGCTTGGGCGTTCAAATTGATGGAGAGTGGGGAATTGGAAAAGAGGTTGAGAGAAATAGGTAAAGATGATATTGAAGTGGGAGATGACTCAGATAAGGTAAGAAGATTGGCAAAAGTAGGAGTGTGGTGTATTCAATACAATTGTCCCTAAATGCTTTAATAGCTTCAAGGTTGTTATGGACATCATTCAATAAATGTATCTCATGGACTTGAAATGTATATCTTGGAATGTTAGGGGATTAAAATCTCCAGACAAGTCTGAAGGTTTTTGAACTAGCACAAGCATATTGACTTCATGCTTCTCCAGGAAGTTAAAAGCTACCAAAATCATATTGGATGTGAACCTTTCATATGGCTGGAAAGATGCTCCCCTATTATCTATCAATAATGATAAAAGAAAAGGAGGATTTGTCATTCTATTGGGAGGCAAGTGGGCTAATAAGGTGGTAGATAAGGGTTGTTCCCCATGCAACAAGGTTGTGGATCATAGTTAGCATCCAATACATTAAGGTTGGAGTCTGCTCCCTCTACACCTCTAATGAATACAGAGAGAGAATTGACTTATAGAATTGGTTGAGCACTCTCTCGGACATCCCTTGGTTATTTGGAGAGGACTTCAATATGATTGAGAATCAGGAGGTTAAGTCAAGAGATTTGGATCTTGAATGGACAAGTGGGGAAAAGCTATATTGGACTAGGATGAAGGAGAAACTCAAACTCATTGATCCCTTGAAGGAAAGAAGAACAATTATAACTCCATTTGGTACACTTGGTACAATTTCTAGAGAGGAGGAGAATATATTGCAGGTTGGATAAATTTTATCCTAATAAAGATTTTTTCTCCTTGAAACAAGCAAATGATGAGTCCACTGTTAAAGTATGCCCATACACCTTTTCAAATCACCATCTTACCAATGCTCATATTACACTTATATTAATGTTGGCTCTCCTAATAAGAGAAATGATAGCTTTATTCTCAATGCTAGACTTTTGAAGGATCAAGATGTGAGATGTGCTATCTATATGATTAGACAAATTAACAGATGGGACAACCACACTCTCTCTGCCATTGAAAAATAGAATAAGAATATTAATAGCTAGAAGATCCTATTGCAAATAGTGGGAAAGAAAAAGGCTAAGGATGACAAGAAGTTGGAAAGGGAGTTGGTAGATAACTTGATATCTTTAGAATCTCAGACCCAATTAGATCTTACCAACCTTGAATTAGTTCAATTGTTGTCTCATACCAAATATTATCTAAGAGGCATTTAAAATAAAAATATTTGGGGTATCAATATGACGGCTAGAATCAACTGGCTTGAGTAGGGTGATAAGGGCTCTAAGTTCCTTTTTAATATTCTAAGACATAAGGAGTTCAAATAAAGGATAGATAGAATCTAGGATGAAGGCAAAGAATTGGTGGACAAGAATGACATTAAATAAGCATTCCTTCTTTGCTACCAATTTTTTTTCTCTTCTAAAGAGAACTCTCCCTCTAGCCAATCTGCAAGAGACAAATGCAAAACCCTCATCCCAAGAAATTTTTTGGAGGGGGAGGTTAATGTGCTCAAGAAACCATTTTCTATTGAAGTAGTTCTCAAGGCCACCAACACTCTCAACAATGGTAAGGCCCCTAGTCTAGATAGCTTACCTATTGAGTTTTATAAAAATGCTAAGGATTTGATAAGTTTGGACCAACTCCAGGTTTATGAGGAAGCTTTGAACAAGGATCCTTTGGGAACCAATATTAATAAAGGAGTGATTGAATTACTCCCCAAAGATGGGGAAAATTCTCTCACAAAAAACTAGAGGCCTATTACTCCCCTAAATGTATTAGATAAACACCTAGCTAAGATTATTGTGCTCAAATTAGTAGATATATTACCCAACTTTGTGAGAAATACTTAGACTAGTTTCATTCAGGGTAGATACATTCTTGAGAATCTCATCACTAGTTGGGAGGCAATGAACTGAGCTAAATATAACAACTAAGATGGTTCCTGCATGTTTCTAATTGATTTTGAGAAGGCAAATGATCTGATTGAATGGAGTCTCCTCATCATGATGTTGGAAGAATTTGGGTTAGGGAAAAGAGTGTTGTTAGATGGTCCAGATTTTTCTTAATGATGCGTCTGCTCAAGTTGAGGTCAATGGATCATAGACTCAAACTTTTAAGATGGAAAGATCCATTAGGCAAGGGTTCCCTTTGGCCCCTTCCATGTTTGTTATAGCATCTGATGTTATGTTTTATCCTTTTAAGTAGGAATCCTCCTTCTCCCATAAGATCAAGGGAATTACTTCACCTAACAAGGAGCACATAATAATATTCAGTGTGTTGATGACTCGAGTCTATTCCTATAACTTGAAGAGGTAAACATGGAGTTCTTGATGTTGAAACTTGATTTGTTTTGTGAAGCCTCTAGAGCCAAGGTTTCTTCTATCAAATCCATCCTTCTTGAATGGGTGGATATCCCCCACATGGGTTTGTAAGTATAAATTTTAATGGGGTGCCCTTCTAAACAAGTTATATATTCGGGTATACCTTTTGCGGTCAACCCATGTTTGAAGAAAATGTGGCTATGGATCATAGAGAAGATTGAGAATAAGTTGGCTAGATGGAATAGGTAGTACTTGTCCATGACTAGCAGAATGCAGGTCTACCAAAAGATTCTCTCCTCCTATATTCTCTACTATGCCTTTATGTGGATGTTCAACAATTAGAAAATCATTGATATTCAAAAAGTAATCAAAAACTTCCTTTAGTCCAATGGTAGAGGCAACAAGAAGTGGCATTCGGTCAAATGGAAATGGTGTTGTCTTAGCAAAAAGATGGGCATCTTGGGTCTAAAGGATCTTAAGATACAAGGGATTGCATTAGCATCCAAATGGATCTTTCATGCATTGGAGGGAAATGAACGATGGAAGGTCCTTATTAGAAATACTATTAAGATTATTGTTCCTAAATAGGCTGGAAGGCCTAGAAGTTGCTCCCATTTACTGACCTTCTTGCTAGTAGTTTCCCTATCTCCCTAGGTGGTTATAATGTTTTCAAGGTAATATGGAAGGCATGGGAGTTATTTAGAAACCTAATTTATAATAATAGAATCCTCAATGATGATAACACCCTTTGTAGTGAGAGGTCCAACTGGTGGAATTTATTCCACAAAGGTAGGCCCTTGCCCTTATTCAAGGATGTTATGCTAAAAGTAATATTAATAGTATTTTTTGCTTCAATGTTATTATTGTTAATGGGCAACTAATCTATTGGAATGTTCTCAGTCAAAAATATCGCTTGCGTTCATCCAACTAGAGAACCTATTTTATCTTAAGCAAACCCTGTAGTAAATTGTAGCTCCCCAAGCACTAGTCTATTGTGGAAGATAGATTCAAACTATTCACATTGATAGATGGTGCTCGAATAATTAACACCAAGAAAAAGGTGGTTTATGAAGTTCTTTGTTGTAAGGATCTGATTGCTCACATCAACACTGTGTGGAATCTAAACCATAGTGATGAATATTGACATAAAGTGTTTTCCTTACTATGGCGCTGTAATATCATGCCCAAAAAAGAAAGGATTTAAATGGTTGTTTAACTTTCATAGATTACCTATTAAAACTAATCAGCAGGCTAATGATGTTTGTAGTATTTGCAGAGTTAATTAATCCATTATGCATATCTAAACTTTGATTATGTTGTGGCTAATGAAAAATGGAACATATTTGGGATTAACTTTTAAGATAAATTTTCTTATTCTGATGTTGTCTTTGGTTTCATTAATGGCATTAAAAAGGATAACAATCTATTTTGATCTCTTTTATCATGTCAGATTTTATGGGTTATTTAGACCATTAGGAATGAGGAGAAATTTCAGGGGATGGGTAGGCTACTTACTAAGTCTCTAAGAAGACTCATTGCTTATAATGTTGAATTAAAGTTCACTATTCTCATGAGGCTTTCAAAAAAAAGTTTGAGAGGTTCATTGAAGATGGCACTACAAGAGTTTATCTCTCAGAGGTTTCGCATGGTTACACATGGCCCAAGTTCAATAGCAAGATCGCTATTTGTTAAAGCTTTGGAGGCTTTTGTGAATGATATCAATGAAGGCAAGAAGGTGGGGAGGCAATATCAATCATAACAGTTAGCTGCAGTGGGGATGGTGAACTAGAATAGGAACATCATCTAGATGGAAGGTCCCCAAGGGTGGACAACATGGGTTGAAGACTAGTTGTACAATAGCTTATCCTATACATGTTTTGTATAGATACAACATTCATTTTATATATGATCTCAAATGTATGGGCCATAAGTAAAAATGTAAATGACCCATTTTGTGTTCTTTTATTGATGTATAGGGCCCTTTTTGCCTATGGGTCACTATTTATGTTGGTTATTTTGAACTATATGGCTTATTATAAATTAGTTTGGTAGGTGATCAATTTATATTCTATCTACAAATCTATTAATCTAGTAATTTGGTAGTCTGTTAGGCTCCTTGTTATGTAGTCTCTAATACGTTGGGTCAAAAATGTTGATGCAATTGTTTTATTCTTATATCTAATATAAAAAAGAAGAAGTTAGAATCCAACTTCAAAACATTTAAGAATAAAATAATTCCAATGGACCATATGATCATCCCATCTATGCTATTTAGATGTAGTCTTAAAAAACAAAAAGAAAAAAATCCAGTGTATAGTTTTTTTGAAAAAGAAATAGAGGCCCAAAGGCCTCTTCAAATTAATGGTGGCTTTTGTGAGTATTGTGCTAATCAAATTGATGAGAATTTCATTGTAGAAGATATTTGAGACTTGATAGTAAGCACACTTAGACTAGTTATAAGTTATATATTCTCTATGTACTTGTTTTGATTTTATTAATATATTTGGTAGATGAACAATTATTGCTACTCGTAATTTTTTCCTCTTATAAGATTTTCTAAGATATAAATTTTGAGATTATCTTGTTATTTATTTTTAATTCTATATTTAAGTTTCAAAATTGTTTAACATTCTATACTAAAAAAATATTAATTGAATCAAATAAGAGAATAATAACTCAAATTCTTTTTTACTAACAATTTTTTAAAAATCACAGATAATTTCAGTATTTACATTTTATTATTGATCAATTACTCGACTAAACTAGTAATAATATAAATCAAACGATATCAAAGCAAATCTCAAAAATTGAAATTGGTGTAAAGTTTATAACAAAATGTATTTCTGTGGTGACTTGGAATTAGACTAGTGAAGCTATGGCTCGAATTAAAGTAAGAAACAACTTTAATGACAAAGCACCACATATCATAGACCCGGTCAACCTGTTCCCTCCAATTTAAGCTTGATGTTTTGTACATATATTGAAGTTTGTCCTTATGCCTTTTTATTTAGTCTACAGCTCAAACTGATAAACACGGTTCTTCATAATTAAGTGCGCCTAAAGCAATTGAATATAATAATTGATCCCATTTAATGTCTTAATCATCTTGAATTTGGGAGTTGTGAGAAGAAAAAGTTGTCACGGAGCGTATTGACCACGTAATTGGTCTTGACCAGATAATCGAATCATTCAAATGCTACCATGATCTCATTCTAATGAGATGCCTCAGGATTCGCCTTCTCTGATAAACGAGGAATGCCCGTAGCTGCAATACTGTCCCTTTTTACTTCAATAAAATCGCCCCTCCATCAGCCAATGTCTCGTTTTAATCTCCTTTATGCCTTCATTCTCTATACCCTTTTACTCCCTTGTTCGCTATGCGCAGACGTCAGTTATACAAACTGCGAAAGCAATCAAACATGTGGCGGTATAAAAATCCCATATCCTTTTGGTTTAAGGGAAAGTGGATGTGGTCTGCCAGACTTACAAGTCGACTGTGAAGATAAGGGACATTTGGTAATCGAAATTGGAAACCAGAGGTACACAATCTTAAACTTTTTTCCAGATAATCAGACTTCAACAATTACTGAGGACACGAGTTTCCAAAATTGTTCATTTTCATATAATCTCAACGAAGATGCAATCCAAGACGGGGGTCTCTTCGATCAAATCCAACGACATAACATCAGTCTACAAGTTCTTGTGTGTGGTTTGCAATGTGTAGCTCTACTACCTGGCCTTGAGGTTCCAGGATGTTATTTTAAATCGGTAACTGTTGAAGAGGCATCAACCCATTGGAATATTGCAGAGGAACAAGACCAGAAATGTAAGAGTTGCGTTTCAAGCGGTGGTCTGTGTGGGTTTAATATTTCCGATTTAAACCAGTTCCTTTGCTTTTGCGAGGATGCACCCCATCAAACCACATGTTCATCAGGTATAATTTGGTTCAAATCTCTCTATATTTTCTTCTAAGCACCCATTAAGTTTAATTGCCTTGCAATTCGAAAATATAAAATACGAAATTGGATTATCTCAGTTTAGTTCAAAAAAAATTATATTCGCATCTGATTAGCATTTACCAAATTTAAACAGTCGAGAGATCAATTTATCGAGCTATAACAGTCAGAACTAAAAAAGGCAGAGATATAACAGGTAAATACTAAGGAACCTTTTTGTGTGAGTTTTAAACATTCTTCTAATTTTCTTGTATGGTGGAGTCACTAATCTATGATACTACACATGAATTCCAGGAATAGCCATTGGGGCAAGTGCTTTCATAGTGATAGTAGCACTATTTCTTATTGTTGTTTATCGAAAGAGGTCATCCTACTTTAGATGGATCCAAAGTTGTGTTGCAAGCGAACCGATGAATTCAGGGTCTATTGGGAAAGTGGAGAATTTTCTCCAAAGTTATATTCATGAAATGCCGACCAGATATTCATTCTCTCAGCTAAAGAAGATCACTAACGACTTTTCAGATAAACTTGGGGAAGGAGGATTCGGCATGGTTTATAAAGGAAAGCTCCCGAGCGGTTTTTTTGTGGCTGTAAAACTTTTGGATCAGTCGAGACAGAGTGAGAGCCAGTTCATGAATGAGGTTGCAACTCTGGGAACCATTCATCACGTTCACTTGGTTCGCCTCATGGGTTATTGTTTTGAAGGTTTCAGAAGCGCACTTGTATATGAGTACATGGCCAATGGATCCCTAGAGAAGTTTCTATTTCAAGGAAAAGAACAAGAACAGAAGCTCAGTTGGGAGCAATTGTATTCAATTGCTTTGGGCGCTGCGCGCGGAATTGCGTATTTGCACCAAGATTGTAACAGGCGCATCATTCATTTTGACATTAAGCCTCACAATATTTTACTGGATGCAGATTTCACGCCCAAAGTAGCTGATTTTGGTCTCGCTAAACTGTATGGGAAGGGAGACGACCACGTATCAATTACGGCAACCAGAGGGACG
The DNA here is from genome assembly GCF_030272615.1 of Cryptomeria japonica. Classification (NCBI taxonomy): domain Eukaryota; kingdom Viridiplantae; phylum Streptophyta; class Pinopsida; order Cupressales; family Cupressaceae; genus Cryptomeria; species Cryptomeria japonica. Next base: position 60,148 of record NW_026729226.1, on the reverse strand, counting down.
CCAGGATATGTTGCGCCAGAGGCGTGGAATATAAATTTGGGAGGTGTAACAGACAAATCAGATGTTTACAGTTTTGGAATGCTATTAATGGAGATAGCGGGAAGGAGGAAGAACATTGAGTTGCAGGTGAGCCATTCGAGTCAACTTTATTTTCCGGAATGGGCGTTCAAATTGATAGAAAGTGGGGAGTTGGAAAAGAGGTTGAGAGAAAAAGGTCGATGCGACATGGAAGTGGAAGATGAAGAGAAGGTGAGGAGAATGACGAAAGTAGGACTTTGGTGTATTCAATACAATTCCAATGACCGACCATCAATGAGCAGGGTGGTACAAATGCTGGAAGGAAACGGTGATGATGTAAGCAATCCTCCATTACCTTTCAACTCCTCCCCACCGCGTGAAGTACCATTGTCATCTTCCTCCGAAGAATATTCATCCGTGGTATAGAGTCCACGAAGACTCCTAATCTACCCATCAATCTAGAAATATCTTCATCCATGGTATAGAGAAACGAAGAGGATTTGGACGATTATGAGATGATGCAAGGAGCATCTTTATTATATGGAAACGAATATTATATATTTCTGATGTAAGAATCCATCCTCTGGATATAGAAGTAATTATTATATAACTTAGATGTAAGAATCTTTGTGTGGTGGTTTCAGCTGTTTGGTATTGTAATTTTTTTCTTTTCATTTCTTGAATTGCTATTTTCTTTTCTTGTAATCACATTTTGTTTAATTCAATATATAAAAGAGTAATCATCTTCATCATATCAAAATAAATCATTCATAATTATAATTAGTATTTTTCATGTGATTTTGAAAGGTGTCATAATATTCTTGCTCAATATCACTTAGAGTTTAAAATTATTTTTGTTTTTCATAATATCTTCTAGCTTGATATCATTTAGAGTTTAAAACTATTTTTTGTTTTTAAATCTTAATGACACTTCAAAGTATTTTATTTATTGCCAAAAAATATATTTTGAGAAAAATAATTGGTACATTGGAATTTATCAATTTTTGTTGGGTTGGAAATATGAATAATACAAGGTGTATGCTGGAAATGTGGGATCAACCTGCAAGAGAGAAGAATAGTTCAAACACACACATGAAACATTGCATTAGAGATAGAAATCCAAACAAAGCAAGTTAATGAATCAAAACTCTTTAAAATCGTTCCATGCTCCTTTATCTCTAAAGATCCTCAAGATTCAAGGTGGCCCTCACTTGGAAGAGCACTTGATCTCTTGGATGACAACCTAGAGAACGAGATTTAGAGGATTTTAATATCAAAATGGATGCAACTATGATCCCAATGAATGATTGAGATATGAAACTAGATAGTGATATGGTGTAAAATGAGGAGATTGATACAAAGCTAAACTAGCATGAAAATGATACTAAGATGAAGCTAACATGATATGAGATTAACATGACATATCTAAGATTATAATGCTATCAAAATGATCTAAAATGCTATTCTATTAAAGAGAGGCAAGATTCTTAATGTTATGAGACGATAATGTAGATGCATTAAAACTTGATATGGAGAATGAAGAATGAGAGCTCTATTTATAAGGAAAATAGGGCAAGGGATGGTTGAGATTGAATAATCTCAACAAGGGATAGGATTGAAAGTTATCAATTCATGTGAGGGATTCAATCCAATCCCAAGTTGACAAATGTCTCCTTGAGATGGCTTGAGAGGAGATGCAAGAGACATTAAATGCCTGAGGAGACATGAAGGTTACCTTAGGAGGTAAGGTTGTGGTTGGTTAGGGTCATCCATTGGATAAAGTTTTTACCCAGAGGGTAAACTCTTGTGCAAGGGTTAATAGGATAACCAAGGTTAAAGCCATGAGTGCTTGATGAGACCCTTGGGTTAGATGAGGGTTAAGTTAGAGAGAAAGTCTCTAACCATGAGGGGAGGGTTGAGTTAACCATTAATCATTTGGAAGACTTTGGGGACAAATTTGTAAGAGTCCTTCCAAATTTGGGGGAACTCAATGAGTTAACTTGTTGAAGAAATGAAGCCTTTAATACATTTAGAAGACTTTCTTCCAAATTTGAGAAGTGACCTCCTCAAATTTAGGAAAGGACATGATTAGGAGACTAGAGATGATTAAGATAGGATTAGAAGGCTTCTAGAAGAATGATTAAGGAGATGCAAGTGGAAGATGTAGGATTTTGCAAGTGGATGGAGGATAATAGGATTTAATTAAAATAAAATTAATTTATTTCAATTTTGGATGCAACTTGCATTTGATAGATTTAAATAAACATTTATTTATTTAAATGTGAAATTTAATTTTGCAAGTGGAGGGATTTATAAATAAATCTGGATTTATATAAATACAAAGAGGATTTTAATTAAATGTAGATTTAATTAAAATGGGAAAGGGGAATTTAAATTAAATGTAAATTTAATTAAATGGCTAGGATAGAAGAAGGGAAATATTAATCAAATCTTTAATTTGATTAATGGTCAAAATAGAAGAATAGGATTATCAATTAAATCTTGGTTTAATTAATTGGAAGAATTAGAGATAATTAAATGAATAAAATTCACTTAATTTGTTGCACAACTTTTAGGTGTCTACATTTTTCCCCTCTTTGAGTCGACGTATGGCCACATGTTGATTCAAAGAAAAACGCTCAATTTTGTCATCAAAATTTTTCGATATGATGTTTTTGCCCAAAATTGTTGATATGATGCCCTAGATATGAAAAATGATTTTGATAGGATATGCTGATATGAAACCGATATCAATATGAGACTGATGATGAAGCCGATATGGAAATGTTGATATGATGATATGATATTGCCCCATTGGGCGATAAATTGAAAAAAATTGTGTTGTTTCAAGGGGACGACACGAAGTACGACAATGTTTGGAATTTTGTGCGATTGTTGAATTTTTTGGATTTAAAAATTGTTTTGATTTTTTTGGATTTTTAAAATTTATCACCCGAAAGATTTATTAAAAATGATATTGAAAAATGGGGTGAAGACTATGTGGGGATACCATGTACATGCCCCACATGTCCACCGAGGTATCACAGCCGCCTGCGTCAACATGGACTATATAAGCCTCTTAGGGCCCATTTCCACCTCAATTGCACACTTGTCTTTGGAGTATTGGAGCTTGGAGGAGAGAGAGGAGATGGCACCCCCTACCACCATCACCATTTTTAGCAAGTTCGCCAATTTGAGAGGCCAACAGAGTATAGACCACCAATGAGTTGATTATCTAACCCGCTTTGTGAATTTTTAGCTTAGATTTTAGGCGTTTTTGCAAGTTTTTAAATTTTTTGCTCTAGGTTAGGGTTTTTTTGTGTTTTTTATTTTTTCACTTCTTTTTGCACATATAATTTTTCTTTTAGCACATGCAATATTTCTTTTTGCAAATATGAGTATTGTCATTGCGCATAGGTTTTTTTAGATAGCGCATTTGATTTGCACAATAGTGCATATGATGTTGATTTTAGCGTATCTGTGAAATAGTGTAGTGCATTATGAATGGTTTTATAGCGCATATGATGATTCTGTTCGCGCATATGAAATTGCGCATTTAACTACTATTTTAGCGCATATGAGACAGGGAGAAATTTTTTAATTTAAAGAAAATTTTGATAGGTTTAATTTGGATTTTTAGGTTCGTTATGAAGTTTTACACCCTGTCAATGTGTTAGTTGAGTCGATTATGTCGATGGGATGGTGTTTGGATGATTTTTGTGTCATGGGCCAGTATGAGTCAGTCATCAATATGAGTCATGTTGATAAGGTTCAAATTGTTGGTGTGAATCAAGTCCGTCAAGTCAATATGGTTCAAGGTCGTTATGGCTCAAGGTCGATATGGGTCATTTTATCAATATGAGGTTAGTTGATATGAGTCCTATTTCGATAAGAGTCATGATTGAGATATGAGTCAAAGTTGATATGGGTCCTGATTGCGATATGGGTCAATGTTCGATATGAGTCTTTTGTTGCTCATCATTTATGGGTCAACTCATCATTATTCCATATGGGTCAAGTTTTTGATATGGATTGTTTGGTGTTGGTTGATGTGGATCAATTTTTGATATTGGGCCAAAGACGTTATGGGACTTTTGTTGATATGACTCAATTGTTTTTCGATATGGGTCATTTTGTTGGTATGGATCGTTTGTCGATATGGATCTGTGTTCGATATGGATCTGATTTGATATGGAACTGTGTTCAATATGGGACTGATTTGATTTCCTGATTGGTCTATGATATGAGTTTGGATTGATTGGGTTTTTTAAATTGGTTTTCAATATGGAACTTGATCATTTTAAAATGGTATTTGATTTTCGATAATATGAGTCTTGATATAAAGCTTGTTAAGTGAATTTTGATATGAGGTGTAGACACCTAAAAATGTCTCATTGATCACGTACTAGTTATTCCTCTAATTGATTAAATAATTCTTTAATTATTTAATTTAATTAATTAATCTTATTCTTCTAATTTCATATTTCCTCATCATCTTACTAATTATTCTATTTCCTATTCTATCATTATTTAATCATTTTAATCATTTTCTAAATATTAATTAAATATTAATTATTTAATTAATTCTGATTAATTTCCTAATTTAAATAATCTTTATTATTTAAATATTCAATTTCTATCTCTCTAATTAACTAATTATTTAACCCTTTTCTAAATATTAATTAAATATTAATTTTTTAATTAATTATAATTTAATCCTTAAATTAAATAATCTTTATTATTTAATTAAAGTCCATTTCTAGCATAATTAAATAGTTTCTTTTAATAAATTAATTAATTAATTAATTCTTCTAGTCACATGTGCATGATTTCAAAAATCAAATTCAAAATCAAAGTCAAGTTCTAAATATATTCAAATACTAAATTGAATTAAATGAATTCAATTATTTGAATAAATATCATGCAAAGATTAAATTTGAAAATCTAAGTCAGAGTGCAAGCACATGCTAAATTAATTAATTCAATCAATTAATTAATTAAATCATGTATCTCTCCAATCTCTATTTCCATCTTCTAGTTCTCTTTGTCGTCTTCTTTATTTCCTCCAATCATTCTTTTTCTTCTTTTAGTTAGCTTTTTTTCAAGTAGTTGTCTCAATTAATCTATTCAATCTATTCTGTTTCACCTCCAAGTCAGCAGTTGGACTATCAATCAGCATGTGAGCTCACCCGAGTTCCACCTCTTGATCAATCCGTTCCACCTTTCAATCAATCTCATCCAAAAATCTATAAATTGAGCATTCAATCCTCACAATTCCTCTAGATCACGAACTTCAAATCTTTGTGTCAATTGCAGGTTGTCAGTGCAATATCTGAGAGCCATCATACCACAGAGAGAAGAAGAACAATGGAAGCTATGATGCATAATAGGGAGTTTCATATTGCTTAATTTAGTTTCATTTTTCATCTATTTCATTGGTTTTATGTTTGAATTGCTTAGATAGTTAAGGATTCGTGATCGTCATTATTTCCTATGTAGCAATGGTGTATTTGAGCATGCTACATTTTGGTAAATCCAACGTGAAATAACAGCTAATTAACCTTCTCTATTTTTTGTGTTGTTTTTGCAGATCGTACGGATTTTTTCCTTTTTTGTAGGTTTTGCATAGATTTCAAGACAGACCCCTTCGTCATGCAATCAAACTTACATCATCACGCAATCGTATAGATAGGGCCACGCAATCGACTAGATAGGGTTACACATTCGTGCAGAACCCATCACGCAATCTCCCTTACATCGTCACGGAATTGACATTTCTTTGTTATGCAATTGCTCTGTAATTATCACGCATTCGCAGGGAAAATTGTTGTTTGATTGTTTCTATTCTCATATCCTTTTTGTTCTCTGATCTATTTAATTCTGTCTAAAATTGAGTAAATCTGGAAACGGATTATTTATATTACATGATTTAATTATAACAGTTTATGGCACGAAAGGTACAATTCAGGATTTCAGGTGTTAGAAGGACAAAGGAACAAAGAAGATAGGCCAAATGCTATCAAAGGGTTCTCCAAGCAGAAAAGTAGATACAAGATTGGGAAAATCAACCAGCCTTTGATACATACAACAACTTATTTCTCTCATATCAAGTTAAATATGATCTAATTAATATTGAATGGATGATGAGAGATTTAGCTAGGGCCTCACAATTGGTTTTGCAAGTTTCTAATCGGGTTTAGTTTAATTTTTTATTTTTTTGTGTTATCTGCTTGCCTGTCACACAATCGTCCTATTTAGATTACACAATCAATTTTTTGGTGTCACGCATTCGATCTGTCAGGATCACGCATTCGCTCTGTTATGTTCACGCATTGGCTTTGTCAGAGTCACGCAATCACGCAGATATTGTCACGCATTCGTTTCTGTCAGTTTTTTGATTTGATTTTACTGCTAATCAGTTGTTTGTAGCCTGTGGCAAATTTACAGAAAGGATCGGATTAGTATTAGATCAATTGCACTCATAATCTCACACTTCGTCTTTTGGTGCTTAAAATTAACATTGGTTAAAATGGACATGCATGCAAAATATCACACTTCATCTGTTGGTGCTTAAGATTAACATTGGTTAAAATTGGCACGCATGTATAACACTTTGATTTGGGCTTAAAATCAACGACGGTTAAAATTGACATGCATGCCTTCATATTTCAATTTGGTGTTTAAAATGGACATGCACATGCGTATTCAACACCTCAATTTGGCTTATAAAATGAACGTGAATCAGGTTGCATTAGATTAAATCATATTTCATTTTCTTAAGGTAAAGAATTTTTATCGTGTTTGGGGTGGACCTACTGTTGCATTAACTAACTTTCCACCCGCCTTTGGGGTCTTGGGAGAAAGGAAGGAGGTGACAAAGACATCCAATTTTATTTTATTCCATGTAATGAGGGGTATCTTTGATTGGTGATTTTATCACCCCACAAAGGTAATTTGAATTGCGATGCCTTGGGGATATCATCTCTCCCAGCGTACGCTCGAGCGAGTTTTTCGAGCTGCTATATAAATATACTGGTCAGGCAGCTAGAATGTTGAGTGAATTCGACGTATGTGGGGGCCTTCCCTACACCGATAAGCTCAACTAAAGTCTTAAGTGGCTTACTCTAAGAATCTGTCATTGGATCGGGACCCCTCGAAACCCTACAATAAGAACCAACTTAGTAGCCCAAAACCCTACATCCAGTGATTCTGGGAGTGTGGATCGTACCCCATAGATACCCTTCATGTACCTTACACTATGATACAAGAATCCCTAGACTATAAGATCTTTGGATCTTTAGGGTAAGACAGACTGGCATGCCCAAGAAGTGTGTGCTGTGGAGTGGAGCCAGTGCTGTTAGACTCTCTATCTATTCATTTTGTCTCTGTATTTTTTAAGGGCCTCATTGAATGATGTCCACTTTCCAACCTAAGATTGTATTTTGTGCTTTTTTACGTATTGTTGTGTCAGACCAGTATTGAGTTAGTCCTTTGGGCTATTTCAAGCCCTATCCTACGTATCTCTGAATTTTCTAAGATTGTTTGAAAAAAAAGTCTAGTCAACTATATTTACCTTCAAATAATTGTTCTCAGATTTGAAGAAACCACGAAACTTGTCCTATACATAGAATTACTAAAAACAAAGTCCATTTTTGAAACGTCAAAACTCAAAGGTTTATACACTTGTGACACTAGGAAGTCCTTGCATAGTCCTCATTTACGTCCTTACTATCATCATAAGTCTTTGCATAGTCATCACTTACGTCATTACTATCGTCATAAGTCTTTGCATAGTCATCACTTACGTCCTTACTATCGTCATAAGTCTTTGCATAGTCCTCACTTACGTCCTTACTATCATCCTAAGTCCTTGCATAGGTCTTCACTTACGTCCTTACTGTCATCCTAAGTCCTTGCATAGGTCTTCATTTAGGTCCTTACTATGGCCCTTAGTCCTTGCATAGTCCTCATTATCATCCCCATTATCATCCTCATATACGTCTTCATCTAGATTTGATATACGTCTATCTTAGTCCGTCATCATTGACATAATCATCCTACAAAGTTATAGCATGCGTCTTAATGGGTCTCCCAGGTGATGGTTTGCTCCCCTTCAAGCAACCTAATCTAGTCCCAAATGGCAGTCAGCGAGAAATCATTGAAGGTCTAGCGAACTCAGCCTGGGACTCAAGGAGAAACGTACCTCAATATATAGGAGTCGAGTACGAGATAAATATCAAGTATAAAATTGCCCATAGGATTGATAGAGAAATTCTTGCAGAACGTCTAAGAGAAGACATGGAAAAACTTGCATTACAGAAATCCAGAAATACTCAACAAGTCTCGCATCAAAATCCCCAATAGAGAGTCTAGTCTAGTTTTGCATACCTCATATCTATGTCTACAATCTAGCATTAGTCATTGTCTTGCACAAAACCACCCTCATATAGTAGTTGTAAATGCCTGTCACAAAAGGCAAAAGGTATAATGGACCCAAACAATGACTAGTTTGTAAACCCAACTTGGAATATGGACATATCAACTAGTCAACAATCAGGTTCTCAAGCAATGTATACCCTAAATGAATTACAACAACATTTAACAAAAGAAGAAATTGAGTCAGCTCAACAAGATCCACATGTCCTTATGATCTTAGATGCACTTATACATAGTGATAGGGACAAATATCTCTCGTTGTTATTACAAAATGGGGTGAAACTACTTGAAGATTTTGATGTCATGAAGATCTTACCACTAGGAAAAACTTTAGGTCAAGATAACAGTCAAACACTACCCATAACACAAATGCAAGAAATGACCTCCAGTTTTCCTCAAAACATACCTATCCAAAGAAATCTCAATACAAATGCAAACTTTCAAACAAGTGCATCATCTTCAGTGATAAATGTTAGTATACCAACACAAAGCATACTGATAATATCAAGTGTCTCAGCACCTATTCAAATACAAGAAACAAGTGCAACCCAATCTCCGGTTTCCTATTCTATAGGATTGACATATAGTCACCAAAATGAAAATCTAGGTCTTACCAATACAACAAGTACAACTCCACCAAACATAGGTTCGCATATCACTTATTTCACGGTACCTAGTGGAATATACAACACACAAAATTATAATCATGGTACCTTCCAACAACCTCCTAGTTATGCAACCACGAATCCTTTTGTGGGACATACACAAACACAAGGTGTACCTTTGACCCAAACAGATATTCTGACACAACAATTACAAAATTTGCAACAACAAATGACGACCATGCATACTGGTAATGATAAAAAGAGCTACACAATGTAGGACTTACATCCTTATCCTTTCGATCACACATTATACATGTCTTCTTTCCCACCATATTTTGAAATGCCTAAATTCGACAGATATCGAGGGAATGGTGATCCTAGAGACCACATCAGAGAGTTTTTTACGGTATGTATAGAGGTTGCAACTGAAGATACTTACTTAATGAGACTATTTCCTAAAAGTATGGGGGTCTTGGCTTTAGAGTGGTTTTCACATTTACCACCAACCATCACATCATGGGGAGAATTAGCTAAACATTTTATTGCAAACCTCTCACATAGCATTGAAACCCTAGTTACTTTGATGGACTTATGTGCCGCTAAAAAATATGAGAATGAAACATTTGCATCCTTCATACAATGATGGAGGGCTCTCTATAGGAGGTGCAAAACAGTTATCCCAGAAATAGAGCAAGTGGATATGTTCACATTAAACTTGATTCCCAAGATTAAATATTTGATACAAATGCAATATTTAACCACATTCAAACAAATCACAGAAAAAGCTCTAAAATGTGAGAAGGGACTAGTGGAACAAGGTCTTATTAAGTATGCAAACACCAACAACAATGACAAATCCAAGTTTTGGTCGAAAAACAAAAATGTGACCAATGATGGTATTGTAGACACCAGAATAGTAAATAGAACTCAACCGGTTTTATCTTTGGGAACGAATCAATCATCAAATCCACGTATAGAGAATAACCTTACTTCAACAAATGTAAACACAACACAAAACAAGAACACAAGGTACCCTAGAGTAAATGATCCAAGGAGGAATTACACACCTCTAGGAGAACCTATTGAGTCAGCGCTCAAAAAGTTAATACAGACAAACATGATCACTTTACCAAAAATAAGAGTATATGAACCAGGTCCTTTCAAACCCACATGGTGGAATGATAATGATTTATGTGATTATCATCAGACTAAAGGTCACAAAACAACTAGTTGCTACAAATTGAAAAACTTGGTCCAAGATATGATAGACCAAGGTGACATCACAATCGATACTAATAAAACCTCAGCAAACATGAATCATACAATCTTTAAGGATCCATTTGTTAAGCATGACAAAGGGAAAGCTACCACATCAGGTACTCAAGACAATACAACTAACTACACAAAGGTCTCATACGACTACACTATTCATGCCATTAGCTTAGGACATATAGTAAACAATGATTCACAAGAAACACTTGATCAAGATGAGCAATATCTAGACACTCACACAGATGATAACCAAATTTGCATGATATCAGAGGCACCAAAATATGGTGATGATAGAAATCTTTGTCTCAGAGACTGGGGGCATGATCAACCATCTCATTCAGGTTGGTTTGAAGATGAACTCATAGAACACATCATGGATGTCAAGCATACACATAAAGACTATGAAGAGGGATTTAACATAAATCTTGATAACACAGCATATGATACCGACAATACCTGTAAGTCATATGATACAGTGGCTACAATCACCATAACTCCCCGAGACAAAGACTGTGCCGTAGTTACTCATAGATCAAAGGTAACTTTACAAGGAATACCACAAAATCATCCACCAACAATAGGGACCTATAGTGTTGTTGAGCAACTTAAGAAAACTCTGGCACACATATCATTATTCAAAATTTTGTGTATTTCACCCACTCCTAGAGCTATATTGGACAAAGCAATTCAATATTCGGTAGTGGACAGAGATATAGATGAAAATTGTTTTGATTTTTTTTTTTAAATATTTGATTTTTTTTAAAAAAATTTGGATTTTTAAAATTTATCGCTCGATAGTTTTATTAAAAATGATATTGAAAAATGACGTGAAGACTATGTGGGAATAGCATTCACATGCCCCACACGTCCATTGAGGTATCACAGCCGCTTGCATCAACATGAGCTATATAAGCCTCCTAGGGCCCAATTCCACCTCATTTGCACACTTGTCTTTGGAGTATTGGAGCTTGGAGGAGATAGAGGAGATGGAACCCCTACCACCATCACCATTTTGAGAGATTTCATCAATTTGAGAGGCCAATAGAGTACGGACCACCGGTGAGTTGATTATCTAACCCGCTTTGTGAATTTTTAGCTTAGATTTTAGGTGTTTTGGCAAGTTTTTAAATTTTTCACTCTAGGTTAGCGTTTTCCGCGTTTTTAATTTTTTCACTTCTTTTTGCGCATATGATTTTTCTTTTAGCACATGTGATGTTTCTTTTCGTGCATATGAGTATTGTCGTCGTGCATTTGAATTTTAATTGTCTGCATAGGTTTTCTTAGATAGCACATTTGATTTGCACAATAGCGCATATGATGTTGATTTTAGTGCATCTGTGAAACAGTGTAGCGCATTATGAATTTTTTTATAGCACATATGATAGATTAAATAATGCATATGAAATTGCACATTTAACTATTATTTTAGCGCATATGAGAGAAAGAGCAATTTTTTGAATTTAAAGAAATTTTTGACAAGTGTAATTTGGATTTTTAGGTTCTTTATGAAGTTTTACACCCTGTCAATGTGTCAATTGAGTTGATTGTGTTGATGGGATAGTGTTTGGGTGATTTTCATGTTATGGGCTAGTATGAGTCAGTCATCGATATGAGTCATGTTGATATGGTTGAAATTGTTGGTGTGAATTAAGTTGGTCAAATTCAATATGGTTCAAGGTCGATATGGGTCATTTTATCGATATGAGTCCTGATTTTGATAAGAGTTGTGATTGCGATATGAGTTAAAGTTGATATGGGTCATGATTTCGATATGGGTCAATGTTTGATATGAGTCTTTTGTCACTCATCTTTTATGGGTCAATTTATCTTTATGGGTCAACTTGTCGTTATTCGATATGGGTCAAGTTTTTGATATGGATTGTTAGGTGTTGGTCGATGTGGATCAATTTTTTATATTGGACCAAAGTCGTTATGGGACTTGTGTCGATATGGGTCAATTATTTTTTGATATGATTCATTTTGTTGATATGGATTGTTTGTCAATATGGATATGTTTTCGATATGGATTTGATTTGATATGGGACTATGTTCGATATGGGACTGATTTAATTTCTTGATTGATCTGTGATATGAGGCTGGATTGATTGAAACTTGATTGATTGGGTTTTTGAGATTGGTTTTTGATATGGAACTTGATCATTTTAAAATGGTATTTTATTTTTGATATGAGTCCTGATATGAAGCTTGTTGAGTGAATTTCGATATGATGCATGATTGATTGATTGGATGATTGATTGAACAGATATTGGTTGATTGTGTGACTGTCATCACATGAATTATTGATTATTTGATTGTGTATAATAGATGCATCTGATAGGATGATATACTTGTGTTGATATAGGTCCATCGAGGAGTTCTCATGCTTCGGGATAAAGTGTGTCAGTGGTTAAGGTGTAGCGGGCTGCTTGTCGGATAAAGCTTCATTTTTGGTTGTGAGATAGGTCAGGTAGGAGGGTATTGTATTTGAGATAGGTGTATATTTTCTCGCATAGAGGAGAATCAAAACCAATTAGGGCACAGATAACTTGGGATTCTGAATTGTTATAAGCTGGGGAGAATAATTGCTCCACTAGAAATTCATTTAATGACTTTGTTTATCTAGGATTTATAAGAGCGAGGTGATAGTGGCCATTGCATTAGTAGCTCTATTGTCTGACCTTGGAATCTGTTCAAAGGTGATGTCCACAAAATACTTCTTAAAATTGTCCATTATTCTCTTGTAGGGCATCAACTTGTCATCCTTTGTTTGATAATCATCGTTGACCTGATTGATGATTAATTGAGAGTCTCCATAAAATTTCAATTATGTGATTCTCCATTCCACAACTATTTGGATGCTAGTGACCAGGGCTTCATACTCGGCAATGTTATTGGTTCAAGAGAACATCAATCTGTAGGATCTTGAAATTGTGTGTCCCTCCAAACTGACGAACAAGATGTCGACACCTGATCTATGTTGGGTATAGGATCAATCAAAGTATAGGGTCCATTTCTTGGGTGTGATGGTGAGCACATCTATATCTGGAAATTCCACTTGTAGTGGGTTTTTGTCTAGTAAAGGTGCTTCTTCCAATTGATCTGTAATTGCTTGTACTTTGATGGCCCATCCTTCTGTGTATTGAATGTCGAACTCACTTAGGATCATGACCCATTTAACTAACCTCCCTGTGAGAGTGGCTTTTCTAAGTAGATATTTTAGTGGGTCAATCTTTACTACTAGCTTGGGCGTTCAAATTGATGGAGAGTGGGGAATTGGAAAAGAGGTTGAGAGAAATAGGTAAAGATGATATTGAAGTGGGAGATGACTCAGATAAGGTAAGAAGATTGGCAAAAGTAGGAGTGTGGTGTATTCAATACAATTGTCCCTAAATGCTTTAACAGCTTCAAGGTTGTTATGGACATCATTCAATAAATGTATCTCATGGACTTGAAATGTATATCTTGGAATGTTAGGGGATTAAAATCTCCAGACAAGTCTGAAGGTTTTTGAACTAGCACAAGCATATTGACTTCATGCTTCTCCAGGAAGTTAAAAGCTACCAAAATCATATTGGATGTGAACCTTTCATATGGCTGGAAAGATGCTCCCCTATTATCTATCAATAATGATAAAAGAAAAGGAGGATTTGTCATTCTATTGGGAGGCAAGTGGGCTAATAAGGTGGTAGATAAGGGTTGTTCCCCATGCAACAAGGTTGTGGATCATAGTTAGCACTAAAAATATAGTTAATATTGAGGAATACTTAAAAAATAATGAAGAATATTTTCTATTTATTTCACCTTCATCTTTTAAGTAGTAAGGATTTTTTTTTGTAAAGTAGTTGAGTTGTGTATGAAGAACTGGTCTTTTAACAATTTTTTAAAGGACTAATATATTATGAGATAAAGAATAGATCAAAATGAAGAATATTTTCTATTTATTTCACCTTCATCTTTTAAGTAGTAAGGATTTTTTTTTTGTAAAGTAGTTGAGTTGTGTATGAAGAACTGGTCTTTTAACAATTTTTTAAAGGACTAATATATTATGAGATAAAGAATAGATCAAAATGAATTAGTTAATTTAATATTTGATGTTCTCATGAATACTTTTCTTTGTGATAGGCAATTTAATATTTGATATTTTCATGAATATTTTTCTTGTATTAGGCATTTTAATTGTTTTATTTAGTAAAACAAACATGAATAAAATTATTAAATATTACATTATTAAGATAAAAAATTTGAATGAATCAAGTGTTGTGATGAAAATAATAATCAATAATAGATTCATTAAATAGTTTGTGTTACTATCAAATTCATCATACAATAATAAATGTCATATAATATGTCATATAATGTCTGGTTTGAACTTATATCTAAAAATAATATGAACAAGCATGATGTAGAGGGGTTGAAGAAATTGAAGTCAATCAAGTTTAATTTTAATATAAAAGACACTTTCAAGATTCTCTTCAATATCTTGTATCTCAAGTTTTTAAATATCTCAAAGAGAGGTCATACTACATCAGTCCACCTTATGTGTAAGATTTACCTTGCAAGTTCTAGTTATCTTTTTGTAATTTAGTTGCATGTAGTTGGTTAATTATGTGTATCTACAATGTTTCTGGAGTAAAAAAGAATGGGAAAAATAAGATGATCATGTGAGGATGGAGACATTTGTAATTATTTATTTATTTTGTACTTAATTAGATGTTGGTATGGTTTTTTTGTTTTTCTTGATTGGGTGTTATCTTATCTGAATATTTAGTTTAGCTTGTTTAGTTGTAATGAGTGTGTCATATTAAGAATATGTTATAATTTTCATGAATATAAATCTTGTCTATTTTTATATAACTCAAATTCCTTTCTAATAAATTCTACTAACATTTTCTTAGAAATTATAGATAACATCACTATATTTTTTATCTTTTATTATTAATCAATTATTCAATTAATTAAATTAGGTATACTATAAATCAAGTGATATTAGAACAAATCAAATCTCAAAAACTGAGATAATGTAAATTTGTGTAAATTTTTAACAGAATGTGTTTCTGTAGTGACTTGAAATTAGAATAATGAATCTAGGGTTTGAAAAAAAGTAAGAAAGAACCTGAATGACAAAGCACCACATATCATAGACCCGGCCAACCAAATTAAGCTTGATATCATGTGCTATATTGAAGTTTGTCCTTATGCCTTTTCATTTAGTCTACAGCTCAAACTGATAAACGCAGTTCTTTAACATATAAGTGCGCCCTTCAACACCAAAAGGAAACAGATTACAAGGGTGTATGCGCTCTTGGTTAGGTGGATGTCTTAATCATCTGACTTTGGGGGTTTGAAATGTTGTCACGGAACGTATTGACCACTTAAGTGGTAACTTTTCTTTACCAGATAATCGAATCATTCAAATGCTACCATGATCTCATTCTAATGAGATGCCTCAGGATTCGCCTTCTCTGATAAACGAGGAATGCCCGTAGCTGCAATACTGTCCCTTTTTACTTCAATAAAATCGCCCCTCCATCAGCCAATGTCTCGTTTTAATCTCCTTTATGCCTTCATTCTCTATACCCTTTTACTCCCTTGTTCGCTATGCGCAGACGTCAGTTATACAAACTGCGAAAGCAATCAAACATGTGGCGGTATAAAAATCCCATATCCTTTTGGTTTAAGGGAAAGTGGATGTGGTCTGCCAGACTTACAAGTCGACTGTGAAGATAAGGGACATTTGGTAATCGAAATTGGAAACCAGAGGTACACAATCTTAAACTTTTTTCCAGATAATCAGACTTCAACAATTACTGAGGACACGAGTTTCCAAAATTGTTCATTTTCATATAATCTCAACGAAGATGCAATTCAAGACGGGGGTCTCTTCGATCAAATCCAACGACATAACATCAGTCTACAAGTTCTTGTGTGTGGTTTGCAATGTGTAGCTCTACTACCTGGCCTTGAGGTTCCAGGATGTTATTTTAAATCGGTAACTGTTGAAGAGGCATCAACCCATTGGAATATTGCAGAGGAACAAGACCAGAAATGTAAGAGTTGCGTTTCAAGCGGTGGTCTGTGTGGGTTTAATATTTCCGATTTAAACCAGTTCCTTTGCTTTTGCGAGGATGCACCCCATCAAACCACATGTTCATCAGGTATAATTTGGTTCAGATCTCTCTATATTTTCTTCTAAGCACCCATTAAGTTTAATTGCCTTGCAATTCGAAAATATAAAATACGAAATTGGATTATCTCAGTTTAGTTCAAAAAAAATTATATTCGCATCTGATTAGCATTTACCAAATTTAAACAGTCGAGAGATCAATTTATCGAGCTATAACAGTCAGAACTAAAAAAGGCAGAGATATAACAGGTAAATACTAAGGAACCTTTTTGTGTGAGTTTTAAACATTCTTCTAATTTTCTTGTATGGTGGAGTCACTAATCTATGATACTACACATGAATTCCAGGAATAGCCATTGGGGCAAGTGCTTTCATAGTGATAGTAGCACTATTTCTTATTGTTGTTTATCGAAAGAGGTCATCCTACTTTAGATGGATCCAAAGTTGTGTTGCAAGCGAACCGATGAATTCAGGGTCTATTGGGAAAGTGGAGAATTTTCTCCAAAGTTATATTCATGAAATGCCGACCAGATATTCATTCTCTCAGCTAAAGAAGATCACTAACGACTTTTCAGATAAACTTGGGGAAGGAGGATTCGGCATGGTTTATAAAGGAAAGCTCCCGAGCGGTTTTTTTGTGGCTGTAAAACTTTTGGATCAGTCGAGACAGAGTGAGAGCCAGTTCATGAATGAGGTTGCAACTCTGGGAACCATTCATCACGTTCACTTGGTTCGCCTCATGGGTTATTGTTTTGAAGGTTTCAGAAGCGCACTTGTATATGAGTACATGGCCAATGGATCCCTAGAGAAGTTTCTATTTCAAGGAAAAGAACAAGAACAGAAGCTCAGTTGGGAGCAATTGTATTCAATTGCTTTGGGCGCTGCGCGCGGAATTGCGTATTTGCACCAAGATTGTAACAGGCGCATCATTCATTTTGACATTAAGCCTCACAATATTTTACTGGATGCAGATTTCACGCCCAAAGTAGCTGATTTTGGTCTCGCTAAACTGTATGGGAAGGGAGACGACCACGTATCAATTACGGCAACCAGAGGGACGCCAGGATATGTTGCGCCAGAGGTGTGGAATATAAATTTGGGAGGTGTAACAGACAAATCAGATGTTTACAGTTTTGGAATGCTATTAATGGAGATAGCGGGAAGGAGGAAGAACATTGAGTTGCAGGTGAGCCATTCGAGTCAACTTTATTTTCCGGAATGGGCGTTCAAATTGATAGAAAGTGGGGAGTTGGAAAAGAGGTTGAGAGAAAAAGGTCGATGCGACATGGAAGTGGAAGATGAAGAGAAGGTGAGGAGAATGACGAAAGTAGGACTTTGGTGTATTCAATACAATTCCAATGACCGACCATCAATGAGCAGGGTGGTACAAATGCTGGAAGGAAACGGTGATGATGTAAGCAATCCTCCATTACCTTTCAACTCCTCCCCACCGCGTGAAGTACCATTGTCATCTTCCTCCGAAGAATATTCATCCGTGGTATAGAGTCCACGAAGACTCCTAATCTACCCATCAATCTAGAAATATCTTCATCCATGGTATAGAGAAACGAAGAGGATTTGGACGATTATGAGATGATGCAAGGAGCATCTTTATTATATGGAAACGAATATTATATATTTCTGATGTAAGAATCCATCCTCTGGATATAGAAGTAATTATTATATAACTTAGATGTAAGAATCTTTGTGTGGTGGTTTCAGCTGTTTGGTATTGTAATTTTTTTCTTTTCATTTCTTGAATTGCTATTTTCTTTTCTTGTAATCACATTTTGTTTAATTCAATATATAAAAGAGTAATCATCTTCATCATATCAAAATAAATCATTCATAATTATAATTAGTATTTTTCATGTGATTTTGAAAGGTGTCATAATATTCTTGCTCAATATCACTTAGAGTTTAAAATTATTTTTGTTTTTCATAATATCTTCTAGCTTGATATCATTTAGAGTTTAAAACTATTTTTTGTTTTTAAATCTTAATGACACTTCAAAGTATTTTATTTATTGCCAAAAAATATATTTTGAGAAAAATAATTGGTACATTGGAATTTATCAATTTTTGTTGGGTTGGAAATATGAATAATACAAGGTGTATGCTGGAAATGTGGGATCAACCTGCAAGAGAGAAGAATAGTTCAAACACACACATGAAACATTGCATTAGAGATAGAAATCCAAACAAAGCAAGTTAATGAATCAAAACTCTTTAAAATCGTTCCATGCTCCTTTATCTCTAAAGATCCTCAAGATTCAAGGTGGCCCTCACTTGGAAGAGCACTTGATCTCTTGGATGACAACCTAGAGAACGAGATTTAGAGGATTTTAATATCAAAATGGATGCAACTATGATCCCAATGAATGATTGAGATATGAAACTAGATAGTGATATGGTGTAAAATGAGGAGATTGATACAAAGCTAAACTAGCATGAAAATGATACTAAGATGAAGCTAACATGATATGAGATTAACATGACATATCTAAGATTATAATGCTATCAAAATGATCTAAAATGCTATTCTATTAAAGAGAGGCAAGATTCTTAATGTTATGAGACGATAATGTAGATGCATTAAAACTTGATATGGAGAATGAAGAATGAGAGCTCTATTTATAAGGAAAATAGGGCAAGGGATGGTTGAGATTGAATAATCTCAACAAGGGATAGGATTGAAAGTTATCAATTCATGTGAGGGATTCAATCCAATCCCAAGTTGACAAATGTCTCCTTGAGATGGCTTGAGAGGAGATGCAAGAGACATTAAATGCCTGAGGAGACATGAAGGTTACCTTAGGAGGTAAGGTTGTGGTTGGTTAGGGTCATCCATTGGATAAAGTTTTTACCCAGAGGGTAAACTCTTGTGCAAGGGTTAATAGGATAACCAAGGTTAAAGCCATGAGTGCTTGATGAGACCCTTGGGTTAGATGAGGGTTAAGTTAGAGAGAAAGTCTCTAACCATGAGGGGAGGGTTGAGTTAACCATTAATCATTTGGAAGACTTTGGGGACAAATTTGTAAGAGTCCTTCCAAATTTGGGGGAACTCAATGAGTTAACTTGTTGAAGAAATGAAGCCTTTAATACATTTAGAAGACTTTCTTCCAAATTTGAGAAGTGACCTCCTCAAATTTAGGAAAGGACATGATTAGGAGACTAGAGATGATTAAGATAGGATTAGAAGGCTTCTAGAAGAATGATTAAGGAGATGCAAGTGGAAGATGTAGGATTTTGCAAGTGGATGGAGGATAATAGGATTTAATTAAAATAAAATTAATTTATTTCAATTTTGGATGCAACTTGCATTTGATAGATTTAAATAAACATTTATTTATTTAAATGTGAAATTTAATTTTGCAAGTGGAGGGATTTATAAATAAATCTGGATTTATATAAATACAAAGAGGATTTTAATTAAATGTAGATTTAATTAAAATGGGAAAGGGGAATTTAAATTAAATGTAAATTTAATTAAATGGCTAGGATAGAAGAAGGGAAATATTAATCAAATCTTTAATTTGATTAATGGTCAAAATAGAAGAATAGGATTATCAATTAAATCTTGGTTTAATTAATTGGAAGAATTAGAGATAATTAAATGAATAAAATTCACTTAATTTGTTGCACAACTTTTAGGTGTCTACATTTTTCCCCTCTTTGAGTCGACGTATGGCCACATGTTGATTCAAAGAAAAACGCTCAATTTTGTCATCAAAATTTTTCGATATGATGTTTTTGCCCAAAATTGTTGATATGATGCCCTAGATATGAAAAATGATTTTGATAGGATATGCTGATATGAAACCGATATCAATATGAGACTGATGATGAAGCCGATATGGAAATGTTGATATGATGATATGATATTGCCCCATTGGGCGATAAATTGAAAAAAATTGTGTTGTTTCAAGGGGACGACACGAAGTACGACAATGTTTGGAATTTTGTGCGATTGTTGAATTTTTTGGATTTAAAAATTGTTTTGATTTTTTTGGATTTTTAAAATTTATCACCCGATAGATTTATTAAAAATGATATTGAAAAATGGGGTGAAGACTATGTGGGGATACCATGTACATGCCCCACATGTCCACCGAGGTATCACAGCCGCCTGCGTCAACATGGACTATATAAGCCTCTTAGGGCCCATTTCCACCTCAATTGCACACTTGTCTTTGGAGTATTGGAGCTTGGAGGAGAGAGAGGAGATGGCACCCCCTACCACCATCACCATTTTTAGCAAGTTCGCCAATTTGAGAGGCCAACAGAGTATAGACCACCAATGAGTTGATTATCTAACCCGCTTTGTGAATTTTTAGCTTAGATTTTAGGCGTTTTTGCAAGTTTTTAAATTTTTTGCTCTAGGTTAGGGTTTTTTTGTGTTTTTTATTTTTTCACTTCTTTTTGCACATATAATTTTTCTTTTAGCACATGCAATATTTCTTTTTGCAAATATGAGTATTGTCATTGCGCATAGGTTTTTTTAGATAGCGCATTTGATTTGCACAATAGTGCATATGATGTTGATTTTAGCGTATCTGTGAAATAGTGTAGTGCATTATGAATGGTTTTATAGCGCATATGATGATTCTGTTCGCGCATATGAAATTGCGCATTTAACTACTATTTTAGCGCATATGAGACAGGGAGAAATTTTTTAATTTAAAGAAAATTTTGATAGGTTTAATTTGGATTTTTAGGTTCGTTATGAAGTTTTACACCCTGTCAATGTGTTAGTTGAGTCGATTATGTCGATGGGATGGTGTTTGGATGATTTTTGTGTCATGGGCCAGTATGAGTCAGTCATCAATATGAGTCATGTTGATAAGGTTCAAATTGTTGGTGTGAATCAAGTCCGTCAAGTCAATATGGTTCAAGGTCGTTATGGCTCAAGGTCGATATGGGTCATTTTATCAATATGAGGTTAGTTGATATGAGTCCTATTTCGATAAGAGTCATGATTGAGATATGAGTCAAAGTTGATATGGGTCCTGATTGCGATATGGGTCAATGTTCGATATGAGTCTTTTGTTGCTCATCATTTATGGGTCAACTCATCATTATTCCATATGGGTCAAGTTTTTGATATGGATTGTTTGGTGTTGGTTGATGTGGATCAATTTTTGATATTGGGCCAAAGACGTTATGGGACTTTTGTTGATATGACTCAATTGTTTTTCGATATGGGTCATTTTGTTGGTATGGATCGTTTGTCGATATGGATCTGTGTTCGATATGGATCTGATTTGATATGGAACTGTGTTCAATATGGGACTGATTTGATTTCCTGATTGGTCTATGATATGAGTTTGGATTGATTGGGTTTTTTAAATTGGTTTTCAATATGGAACTTGATCATTTTAAAATGGTATTTGATTTTCGATAATATGAGTCTTGATATAAAGCTTGTTAAGTGAATTTTGATATGAGGTGTAGACACCTAAAAATGTCTCATTGATCACGTACTAGTTATTCCTCTAATTGATTAAATAATTCTTTAATTATTTAATTTAATTAATTAATCTTATTCTTCTAATTTCATATTTCCTCATCATCTTACTAATTATTCTATTTCCTATTCTATCATTATTTAATCATTTTAATCATTTTCTAAATATTAATTAAATATTAATTATTTAATTAATTCTGATTAATTTCCTAATTTAAATAATCTTTATTATTTAAATATTCAATTTCTATCTCTCTAATTAACTAATTATTTAACCCTTTTCTAAATATTAATTAAATATTAATTTTTTAATTAATTATAATTTAATCCTTAAATTAAATAATCTTTATTATTTAATTAAAGTCCATTTCTAGCATAATTAAATAGTTTCTTTTAATAAATTAATTAATTAATTAATTCTTCTAGTCACATGTGCATGATTTCAAAAATCAAATTCAAAATCAAAGTCAAGTTCTAAATATATTCAAATACTAAATTGAATTAAATGAATTCAATTATTTGAATAAATATCATGCAAAGATTAAATTTGAAAATCTAAGTCAGAGTGCAAGCACATGCTAAATTAATTAATTCAATCAATTAATTAATTAAATCATGTATCTCTCCAATCTCTATTTCCATCTTCTAGTTCTCTTTGTCGTCTTCTTTATTTCCTCCAATCATTCTTTTTCTTCTTTTAGTTAGCTTTTTTTCAAGTAGTTGTCTCAATTAATCTATTCAATCTATTCTGTTTCACCTCCAAGTCAGCAGTTGGACTATCAATCAGCATGTGAGCTCACCCGAGTTCCACCTCTTGATCAATCCGTTCCACCTTTCAATCAATCTCATCCAAAAATCTATAAATTGAGCATTCAATCCTCACAATTCCTCTAGATCACGAACTTCAAATCTTTGTGTCAATTGCAGGTTGTCAGTGCAATATCTGAGAGCCATCATACCACAGAGAGAAGAAGAACAATGGAAGCTATGATGCATAATAGGGAGTTTCATATTGCTTAATTTAGTTTCATTTTTCATCTATTTCATTGGTTTTATGTTTGAATTGCTTAGATAGTTAAGGATTCGTGATCGTCATTATTTCCTATGTAGCAATGGTGTATTTGAGCATGCTACATTTTGGTAAATCCAACGTGAAATAACAGCTAATTAACCTTCTCTATTTTTTGTGTTGTTTTTGCAGATCGTACGGATTTTTTCCTTTTTTGTAGGTTTTGCATAGATTTCAAGACAGACCCCTTCGTCATGCAATCAAACTTACATCATCACGCAATCGTATAGATAGGGCCACGCAATCGACTAGATAGGGTTACACATTCGTGCAGAACCCATCACGCAATCTCCCTTACATCGTCACGGAATTGACATTTCTTTGTTATGCAATTGCTCTGTAATTATCACGCATTCGCAGGGAAAATTGTTGTTTGATTGTTTCTATTCTCATATCCTTTTTGTTCTCTGATCTATTTAATTCTGTCTAAAATTGAGTAAATCTGGAAACGGATTATTTATATTACATGATTTAATTATAACAGTTTATGGCACGAAAGGTACAATTCAGGATTTCAGGTGTTAGAAGGACAAAGGAACAAAGAAGATAGGCCAAATGCTATCAAAGGGTTCTCCAAGCAGAAAAGTAGATACAAGATTGGGAAAATCAACCAGCCTTTGATACATACAACAACTTATTTCTCTCATATCAAGTTAAATATGATCTAATTAATATTGAATGGATGATGAGAGATTTAGCTAGGGCCTCACAATTGGTTTTGCAAGTTTCTAATCGGGTTTAGTTTAATTTTTTATTTTTTTGTGTTATCTGCTTGCCTGTCACACAATCGTCCTATTTAGATTACACAATCAATTTTTTGGTGTCACGCATTCGATCTGTCAGGATCACGCATTCGCTCTGTTATGTTCACGCATTGGCTTTGTCAGAGTCACGCAATCACGCAGATATTGTCACGCATTCGTTTCTGTCAGTTTTTTGATTTGATTTTACTGCTAATCAGTTGTTTGTAGCCTGTGGCAAATTTACAGAAAGGATCGGATTAGTATTAGATCAATTGCACTCATAATCTCACACTTCGTCTTTTGGTGCTTAAAATTAACATTGGTTAAAATGGACATGCATGCAAAATATCACACTTCATCTGTTGGTGCTTAAGATTAACATTGGTTAAAATTGGCACGCATGTATAACACTTTGATTTGGGCTTAAAATCAACGACGGTTAAAATTGACATGCATGCCTTCATATTTCAATTTGGTGTTTAAAATGGACATGCACATGCGTATTCAACACCTCAATTTGGCTTATAAAATGAACGTGAATCAGGTTGCATTAGATTAAATCATATTTCATTTTCTTAAGGTAAAGAATTTTTATCGTGTTTGGGGTGGACCTACTGTTGCATTAACTAACTTTCCACCCGCCTTTGGGGTCTTGGGAGAAAGGAAGGAGGTGACAAAGACATCCAATTTTATTTTATTCCATGTAATGAGGGGTATCTTTGATTGGTGATTTTATCACCCCACAAAGGTAATTTGAATTGCGATGCCTTGGGGATATCATCTCTCCCAGCGTACGCTCGAGCGAGTTTTTCGAGCTGCTATATAAATATACTGGTCAGGCAGCTAGAATGTTGAGTGAATTCGACGTATGTGGGGGCCTTCCCTACACCGATAAGCTCAACTAAAGTCTTAAGTGGCTTACTCTAAGAATCTGTCATTGGATCGGGACCCCTCGAAACCCTACAATAAGAACCAACTTAGTAGCCCAAAACCCTACATCCAGTGATTCTGGGAGTGTGGATCGTACCCCATAGATACCCTTCATGTACCTTACACTATGATACAAGAATCCCTAGACTATAAGATCTTTGGATCTTTAGGGTAAGACAGACTGGCATGCCCAAGAAGTGTGTGCTGTGGAGTGGAGCCAGTGCTGTTAGACTCTCTATCTATTCATTTTGTCTCTGTATTTTTTAAGGGCCTCATTGAATGATGTCCACTTTCCAACCTAAGATTGTATTTTGTGCTTTTTTACGTATTGTTGTGTCAGACCAGTATTGAGTTAGTCCTTTGGGCTATTTCAAGCCCTATCCTACGTATCTCTGAATTTTCTAAGATTGTTTGAAAAAAAAGTCTAGTCAACTATATTTACCTTCAAATAATTGTTCTCAGATTTGAAGAAACCACGAAACTTGTCCTATACATAGAATTACTAAAAACAAAGTCCATTTTTGAAACGTCAAAACTCAAAGGTTTATACACTTGTGACACTAGGAAGTCCTTGCATAGTCCTCATTTACGTCCTTACTATCATCATAAGTCTTTGCATAGTCATCACTTACGTCATTACTATCGTCATAAGTCTTTGCATAGTCATCACTTACGTCCTTACTATCGTCATAAGTCTTTGCATAGTCCTCACTTACGTCCTTACTATCATCCTAAGTCCTTGCATAGGTCTTCACTTACGTCCTTACTGTCATCCTAAGTCCTTGCATAGGTCTTCATTTAGGTCCTTACTATGGCCCTTAGTCCTTGCATAGTCCTCATTATCATCCCCATTATCATCCTCATATACGTCTTCATCTAGATTTGATATACGTCTATCTTAGTCCGTCATCATTGACATAATCATCCTACAAAGTTATAGCATGCGTCTTAATGGGTCTCCCAGGTGATGGTTTGCTCCCCTTCAAGCAACCTAATCTAGTCCCAAATGGCAGTCAGCGAGAAATCATTGAAGGTCTAGCGAACTCAGCCTGGGACTCAAGGAGAAACGTACCTCAATATATAGGAGTCGAGTACGAGATAAATATCAAGTATAAAATTGCCCATAGGATTGATAGAGAAATTCTTGCAGAACGTCTAAGAGAAGACATGGAAAAACTTGCATTACAGAAATCCAGAAATACTCAACAAGTCTCGCATCAAAATCCCCAATAGAGAGTCTAGTCTAGTTTTGCATACCTCATATCTATGTCTACAATCTAGCATTAGTCATTGTCTTGCACAAAACCACCCTCATATAGTAGTTGTAAATGCCTGTCACAAAAGGCAAAAGGTATAATGGACCCAAACAATGACTAGTTTGTAAACCCAACTTGGAATATGGACATATCAACTAGTCAACAATCAGGTTCTCAAGCAATGTATACCCTAAATGAATTACAACAACATTTAACAAAAGAAGAAATTGAGTCAGCTCAACAAGATCCACATGTCCTTATGATCTTAGATGCACTTATACATAGTGATAGGGACAAATATCTCTCGTTGTTATTACAAAATGGGGTGAAACTACTTGAAGATTTTGATGTCATGAAGATCTTACCACTAGGAAAAACTTTAGGTCAAGATAACAGTCAAACACTACCCATAACACAAATGCAAGAAATGACCTCCAGTTTTCCTCAAAACATACCTATCCAAAGAAATCTCAATACAAATGCAAACTTTCAAACAAGTGCATCATCTTCAGTGATAAATGTTAGTATACCAACACAAAGCATACTGATAATATCAAGTGTCTCAGCACCTATTCAAATACAAGAAACAAGTGCAACCCAATCTCCGGTTTCCTATTCTATAGGATTGACATATAGTCACCAAAATGAAAATCTAGGTCTTACCAATACAACAAGTACAACTCCACCAAACATAGGTTCGCATATCACTTATTTCACGGTACCTAGTGGAATATACAACACACAAAATTATAATCATGGTACCTTCCAACAACCTCCTAGTTATGCAACCACGAATCCTTTTGTGGGACATACACAAACACAAGGTGTACCTTTGACCCAAACAGATATTCTGACACAACAATTACAAAATTTGCAACAACAAATGACGACCATGCATACTGGTAATGATAAAAAGAGCTACACAATGTAGGACTTACATCCTTATCCTTTCGATCACACATTATACATGTCTTCTTTCCCACCATATTTTGAAATGCCTAAATTCGACAGATATCGAGGGAATGGTGATCCTAGAGACCACATCAGAGAGTTTTTTACGGTATGTATAGAGGTTGCAACTGAAGATACTTACTTAATGAGACTATTTCCTAAAAGTATGGGGGTCTTGGCTTTAGAGTGGTTTTCACATTTACCACCAACCATCACATCATGGGGAGAATTAGCTAAACATTTTATTGCAAACCTCTCACATAGCATTGAAACCCTAGTTACTTTGATGGACTTATGTGCCGCTAAAAAATATGAGAATGAAACATTTGCATCCTTCATACAATGATGGAGGGCTCTCTATAGGAGGTGCAAAACAGTTATCCCAGAAATAGAGCAAGTGGATATGTTCACATTAAACTTGATTCCCAAGATTAAATATTTGATACAAATGCAATATTTAACCACATTCAAACAAATCACAGAAAAAGCTCTAAAATGTGAGAAGGGACTAGTGGAACAAGGTCTTATTAAGTATGCAAACACCAACAACAATGACAAATCCAAGTTTTGGTCGAAAAACAAAAATGTGACCAATGATGGTATTGTAGACACCAGAATAGTAAATAGAACTCAACCGGTTTTATCTTTGGGAACGAATCAATCATCAAATCCACGTATAGAGAATAACCTTACTTCAACAAATGTAAACACAACACAAAACAAGAACACAAGGTACCCTAGAGTAAATGATCCAAGGAGGAATTACACACCTCTAGGAGAACCTATTGAGTCAGCGCTCAAAAAGTTAATACAGACAAACATGATCACTTTACCAAAAATAAGAGTATATGAACCAGGTCCTTTCAAACCCACATGGTGGAATGATAATGATTTATGTGATTATCATCAGACTAAAGGTCACAAAACAACTAGTTGCTACAAATTGAAAAACTTGGTCCAAGATATGATAGACCAAGGTGACATCACAATCGATACTAATAAAACCTCAGCAAACATGAATCATACAATCTTTAAGGATCCATTTGTTAAGCATGACAAAGGGAAAGCTACCACATCAGGTACTCAAGACAATACAACTAACTACACAAAGGTCTCATACGACTACACTATTCATGCCATTAGCTTAGGACATATAGTAAACAATGATTCACAAGAAACACTTGATCAAGATGAGCAATATCTAGACACTCACACAGATGATAACCAAATTTGCATGATATCAGAGGCACCAAAATATGGTGATGATAGAAATCTTTGTCTCAGAGACTGGGGGCATGATCAACCATCTCATTCAGGTTGGTTTGAAGATGAACTCATAGAACACATCATGGATGTCAAGCATACACATAAAGACTATGAAGAGGGATTTAACATAAATCTTGATAACACAGCATATGATACCGACAATACCTGTAAGTCATATGATACAGTGGCTACAATCACCATAACTCCCCGAGACAAAGACTGTGCCGTAGTTACTCATAGATCAAAGGTAACTTTACAAGGAATACCACAAAATCATCCACCAACAATAGGGACCTATAGTGTTGTTGAGCAACTTAAGAAAACTCTGGCACACATATCATTATTCAAAATTTTGTGTATTTCACCCACTCCTAGAGCTATATTGGACAAAGCAATTCAATATTCGGTAGTGGACAGAGATATAGATGAAAATTGTTTTGATTTTTTTTTTTAAATATTTGATTTTTTTTTAAAAAATTTGGATTTTTAAAATTTATCGCTCGATAGTTTTATTAAAAATGATATTGAAAAATGACGTGAAGACTATGTGGGAATAGCATTCACATGCCCCACACGTCCATTGAGGTATCACAGCCGCTTGCATCAACATGAGCTATATAAGCCTCCTAGGGCCCAATTCCACCTCATTTGCACACTTGTCTTTGGAGTATTGGAGCTTGGAGGAGATAGAGGAGATGGAACCCCTACCACCATCACCATTTTGAGAGATTTCATCAATTTGAGAGGCCAATAGAGTACGGACCACCGGTGAGTTGATTATCTAACCCGCTTTGTGAATTTTTAGCTTAGATTTTAGGTGTTTTGGCAAGTTTTTAAATTTTTCACTCTAGGTTAGCGTTTTCCGCGTTTTTAATTTTTTCACTTCTTTTTGCGCATATGATTTTTCTTTTAGCACATGTGATGTTTCTTTTCGTGCATATGAGTATTGTCGTCGTGCATTTGAATTTTAATTGTCTGCATAGGTTTTCTTAGATAGCACATTTGATTTGCACAATAGCGCATATGATGTTGATTTTAGTGCATCTGTGAAACAGTGTAGCGCATTATGAATTTTTTTATAGCACATATGATAGATTAAATAATGCATATGAAATTGCACATTTAACTATTATTTTAGCGCATATGAGAGAAAGAGCAATTTTTTGAATTTAAAGAAATTTTTGACAAGTGTAATTTGGATTTTTAGGTTCTTTATGAAGTTTTACACCCTGTCAATGTGTCAATTGAGTTGATTGTGTTGATGGGATAGTGTTTGGGTGATTTTCATGTTATGGGCTAGTATGAGTCAGTCATCGATATGAGTCATGTTGATATGGTTGAAATTGTTGGTGTGAATTAAGTTGGTCAAATTCAATATGGTTCAAGGTCGATATGGGTCATTTTATCGATATGAGTCCTGATTTTGATAAGAGTTGTGATTGCGATATGAGTTAAAGTTGATATGGGTCATGATTTCGATATGGGTCAATGTTTGATATGAGTCTTTTGTCACTCATCTTTTATGGGTCAATTTATCTTTATGGGTCAACTTGTCGTTATTCGATATGGGTCAAGTTTTTGATATGGATTGTTAGGTGTTGGTCGATGTGGATCAATTTTTTATATTGGACCAAAGTCGTTATGGGACTTGTGTCGATATGGGTCAATTATTTTTTGATATGATTCATTTTGTTGATATGGATTGTTTGTCAATATGGATATGTTTTCGATATGGATTTGATTTGATATGGGACTATGTTCGATATGGGACTGATTTAATTTCTTGATTGATCTGTGATATGAGGCTGGATTGATTGAAACTTGATTGATTGGGTTTTTGAGATTGGTTTTTGATATGGAACTTGATCATTTTAAAATGGTATTTTATTTTTGATATGAGTCCTGATATGAAGCTTGTTGAGTGAATTTCGATATGATGCATGATTGATTGATTGGATGATTGATTGAACAGATATTGGTTGATTGTGTGACTGTCATCACATGAATTATTGATTATTTGATTGTGTATAATAGATGCATCTGATAGGATGATATACTTGTGTTGATATAGGTCCATCGAGGAGTTCTCATGCTTCGGGATAAAGTGTGTCAGTGGTTAAGGTGTAGCGGGCTGCTTGTCGGATAAAGCTTCATTTTTGGTTGTGAGATAGGTCAGGTAGGAGGGTATTGTATTTGAGATAGGTGTATATTTTCTCGCATAGAGGAGAATCAAAACCAATTAGGGCACAGATAACTTGGGATTCTGAATTGTTATAAGCTGGGGAGAATAATTGCTCCACTAGAAATTCATTTAATGACTTTGTTTATCTAGGATTTATAAGAGCGAGGTGATAGTGGCCATTGCATTAGTAGCTCTATTGTCTGACCTTGGAATCTGTTCAAAGGTGATGTCCACAAAATACTTCTTAAAATTGTCCATTATTCTCTTGTAGGGCATCAACTTGTCATCCTTTGTTTGATAATCATCGTTGACCTGATTGATGATTAATTGAGAGTCTCCATAAAATTTCAATTATGTGATTCTCCATTCCACAACTATTTGGATGCTAGTGACCAGGGCTTCATACTCGGCAATGTTATTGGTTCAAGAGAACATCAATCTGTAGGATCTTGAAATTGTGTGTCCCTCCAAACTGACGAACAAGATGTCGACACCTGATCTATGTTGGGTATAGGATCAATCAAAGTATAGGGTCCATTTCTTGGGTGTGATGGTGAGCACATCTATATCTGGAAATTCCACTTGTAGTGGGTTTTTGTCTAGTAAAGGTGCTTCTTCCAATTGATCTGTAATTGCTTGTACTTTGATGGCCCATCCTTCTGTGTATTGAATGTCGAACTCACTTAGGATCATGACCCATTTAACTAACCTCCCTGTGAGAGTGGCTTTTCTAAGTAGATATTTTAGTGGGTCAATCTTTACTACTAGCTTGGGCGTTCAAATTGATGGAGAGTGGGGAATTGGAAAAGAGGTTGAGAGAAATAGGTAAAGATGATATTGAAGTGGGAGATGACTCAGATAAGGTAAGAAGATTGGCAAAAGTAGGAGTGTGGTGTATTCAATACAATTGTCCCTAAATGCTTTAACAGCTTCAAGGTTGTTATGGACATCATTCAATAAATGTATCTCATGGACTTGAAATGTATATCTTGGAATGTTAGGGGATTAAAATCTCCAGACAAGTCTGAAGGTTTTTGAACTAGCACAAGCATATTGACTTCATGCTTCTCCAGGAAGTTAAAAGCTACCAAAATCATATTGGATGTGAACCTTTCATATGGCTGGAAAGATGCTCCCCTATTATCTATCAATAATGATAAAAGAAAAGGAGGATTTGTCATTCTATTGGGAGGCAAGTGGGCTAATAAGGTGGTAGATAAGGGTTGTTCCCCATGCAACAAGGTTGTGGATCATAGTTAGCACTAAAAATATAGTTAATATTGAGGAATACTTAAAAAATAATGAAGAATATTTTCTATTTATTTCACCTTCATCTTTTAAGTAGTAAGGATTTTTTTTTGTAAAGTAGTTGAGTTGTGTATGAAGAACTGGTCTTTTAACAATTTTTTAAAGGACTAATATATTATGAGATAAAGAATAGATCAAAATGAAGAATATTTTCTATTTATTTCACCTTCATCTTTTAAGTAGTAAGGATTTTTTTTTTGTAAAGTAGTTGAGTTGTGTATGAAGAACTGGTCTTTTAACAATTTTTTAAAGGACTAATATATTATGAGATAAAGAATAGATCAAAATGAATTAGTTAATTTAATATTTGATGTTCTCATGAATACTTTTCTTTGTGATAGGCAATTTAATATTTGATATTTTCATGAATATTTTTCTTGTATTAGGCATTTTAATTGTTTTATTTAGTAAAACAAACATGAATAAAATTATTAAATATTACATTATTAAGATAAAAAATTTGAATGAATCAAGTGTTGTGATGAAAATAATAATCAATAATAGATTCATTAAATAGTTTGTGTTACTATCAAATTCATCATACAATAATAAATGTCATATAATATGTCATATAATGTCTGGTTTGAACTTATATCTAAAAATAATATGAACAAGCATGATGTAGAGGGGTTGAAGAAATTGAAGTCAATCAAGTTTAATTTTAATATAAAAGACACTTTCAAGATTCTCTTCAATATCTTGTATCTCAAGTTTTTAAATATCTCAAAGAGAGGTCATACTACATCAGTCCACCTTATGTGTAAGATTTACCTTGCAAGTTCTAGTTATCTTTTTGTAATTTAGTTGCATGTAGTTGGTTAATTATGTGTATCTACAATGTTTCTGGAGTAAAAAAGAATGGGAAAAATAAGATGATCATGTGAGGATGGAGACATTTGTAATTATTTATTTATTTTGTACTTAATTAGATGTTGGTATGGTTTTTTTGTTTTTCTTGATTGGGTGTTATCTTATCTGAATATTTAGTTTAGCTTGTTTAGTTGTAATGAGTGTGTCATATTAAGAATATGTTATAATTTTCATGAATATAAATCTTGTCTATTTTTATATAACTCAAATTCCTTTCTAATAAATTCTACTAACATTTTCTTAGAAATTATAGATAACATCACTATATTTTTTATCTTTTATTATTAATCAATTATTCAATTAATTAAATTAGGTATACTATAAATCAAGTGATATTAGAACAAATCAAATCTCAAAAACTGAGATAATGTAAATTTGTGTAAATTTTTAACAGAATGTGTTTCTGTAGTGACTTGAAATTAGAATAATGAATCTAGGGTTTGAAAAAAAGTAAGAAAGAACCTGAATGACAAAGCACCACATATCATAGACCCGGCCAACCAAATTAAGCTTGATATCATGTGCTATATTGAAGTTTGTCCTTATGCCTTTTCATTTAGTCTACAGCTCAAACTGATAAACGCAGTTCTTTAACATATAAGTGCGCCCTTCAACACCAAAAGGAAACAGATTACAAGGGTGTATGCGCTCTTGGTTAGGTGGATGTCTTAATCATCTGACTTTGGGGGTTTGAAATGTTGTCACGGAACGTATTGACCACTTAAGTGGTAACTTTTCTTTACCAGATAATCGAATCATTCAAATGCTACCATGATCTCATTCTAATGAGATGCCTCAGGATTCGCCTTCTCTGATAAACGAGGAATGCCCGTAGCTGCAATACTGTCCCTTTTTACTTCAATAAAATCGCCCCTCCATCAGCCAATGTCTCGTTTTAATCTCCTTTATGCCTTCATTCTCTATACCCTTTTACTCCCTTGTTCGCTATGCGCAGACGTCAGTTATACAAACTGCGAAAGCAATCAAACATGTGGCGGTATAAAAATCCCATATCCTTTTGGTTTAAGGGAAAGTGGATGTGGTCTGCCAGACTTACAAGTCGACTGTGAAGATAAGGGACATTTGGTAATCGAAATTGGAAACCAGAGGTACACAATCTTAAACTTTTTTCCAGATAATCAGACTTCAACAATTACTGAGGACACGAGTTTCCAAAATTGTTCATTTTCATATAATCTCAACGAAGATGCAATCCAAGACGGGGGTCTCTTCGATCAAATCCAACGACATAACATCAGTCTACAAGTTCTTGTGTGTGGTTTGCAATGTGTAGCTCTACTACCTGGCCTTGAGGTTCCAGGATGTTATTTTAAATCGGTAACTGTTGAAGAGGCATCAACCCATTGGAATATTGCAGAGGAACAAGACCAGAAATGTAAGAGTTGCGTTTCAAGCGGTGGTCTGTGTGGGTTTAATATTTCCGATTTAAACCAGTTCCTTTGCTTTTGCGAGGATGCACCCCATCAAACCACATGTTCATCAGGTATAATTTGGTTCAAATCTCTCTATATTTTCTTCTAAGCACCCATTAAGTTTAATTGCCTTGCAATTCGAAAATATAAAATACGAAATTGGATTATCTCAGTTTAGTTCAAAAAAAATTATATTCGCATCTGATTAGCATTTACCAAATTTAAACAGTCGAGAGATCAATTTATCGAGCTATAACAGTCAGAACTAAAAAAGGCAGAGATATAACAGGTAAATACTAAGGAACCTTTTTGTGTGAGTTTTAAACATTCTTCTAATTTTCTTGTATGGTGGAGTCACTAATCTATGATACTACACATGAATTCCAGGAATAGCCATTGGGGCAAGTGCTTTCATAGTGATAGTAGCACTATTTCTTATTGTTGTTTATCGAAAGAGGTCATCCTACTTTAGATGGATCCAAAGTTGTGTTGCAAGCGAACCGATGAATTCAGGGTCTATTGGGAAAGTGGAGAATTTTCTCCAAAGTTATATTCATGAAATGCCGACCAGATATTCATTCTCTCAGCTAAAGAAGATCACTAACGACTTTTCAGATAAACTTGGGGAAGGAGGATTCGGCATGGTTTATAAAGGAAAGCTCCCGAGCGGTTTTTTTGTGGCTGTAAAACTTTTGGATCAGTCGAGACAGAGTGAGAGCCAGTTCATGAATGAGGTTGCAACTCTGGGAACCATTCATCACGTTCACTTGGTTCGCCTCATGGGTTATTGTTTTGAAGGTTTCAGAAGCGCACTTGTATATGAGTACATGGCCAATGGATCCCTAGAGAAGTTTCTATTTCAAGGAAAAGAACAAGAACAGAAGCTCAGTTGGGAGCAATTGTATTCAATTGCTTTGGGCGCTGCGCGCGGAATTGCGTATTTGCACCAAGATTGTAACAGGCGCATCATTCATTTTGACATTAAGCCTCACAATATTTTACTGGATGCAGATTTCACGCCCAAAGTAGCTGATTTTGGTCTCGCTAAACTGTATGGGAAGGGAGACGACCACGTATCAATTACGGCAACCAGAGGGACGCCAGGATATGTTGCGCCAGAGGTGTGGAATATAAATTTGGGAGGTGTAACAGACAAATCAGATGTTTACAGTTTTGGAATGCTATTAATGGAGATAGCGGGAAGGAGGAAGAACATTGAGTTGCAGGTGAGCCATTCGAGTCAACTTTATTTTCCGGAATGGGCGTTCAAATTGATAGAAAGTGGGGAGTTGGAAAAGAGGTTGAGAGAAAAAGGTCGATGCGACATGGAAGTGGAAGATGAAGAGAAGGTGAGGAGAATGACGAAAGTAGGACTTTGGTGTATTCAATACAATTCCAATGACCGACCATCAATGAGCAGGGTGGTACAAATGCTGGAAGGAAACGGTGATGATGTAAGCAATCCTCCATTACCTTTCAACTCCTCCCCACCGCGTGAAGTACCATTGTCATCTTCCTCCGAAGAATATTCATCCGTGGTATAGAGTCCACGAAGACTCCTAATCTACCCATCAATCTAGAAATATCTTCATCCATGGTATAGAGAAACGAAGAGGATTTGGACGATTATGAGATGATGCAAGGAGCATCTTTATTATATGGAAACGAATATTATATATTTCTGATGTAAGAATCCATCCTCTGGATATAGAAGTAATTATTATATAACTTAGATGTAAGAATCTTTGTGTGGTGGTTTCAGCTGTTTGGTATTGTAATTTTTTTCTTTTCATTTCTTGAATTGCTATTTTCTTTTCTTGTAATCACATTTTGTTTAATTCAATATATAAAAGAGTAATCATCTTCATCATATCAAAATAAATCATTCATAATTATAATTAGTATTTTTCATGTGATTTTGAAAGGTGTCATAATATTCTTGCTCAATATCACTTAGAGTTTAAAATTATTTTTGTTTTTCATAATATCTTCTAGCTTGATATCATTTAGAGTTTAAAACTATTTTTTGTTTTTAAATCTTAATGACACTTCAAAGTATTTTATTTATTGCCAAAAAATATATTTTGAGAAAAATAATTGGTACATTGGAATTTATCAATTTTTGTTGGGTTGGAAATATGAATAATACAAGGTGTATGCTGGAAATGTGGGATCAACCTGCAAGAGAGAAGAATAGTTCAAACACACACATGAAACATTGCATTAGAGATAGAAATCCAAACAAAGCAAGTTAATGAATCAAAACTCTTTAAAATCGTTCCATGCTCCTTTATCTCTAAAGATCCTCAAGATTCAAGGTGGCCCTCACTTGGAAGAGCACTTGATCTCTTGGATGACAACCTAGAGAACGAGATTTAGAGGATTTTAATATCAAAATGGATGCAACTATGATCCCAATGAATGATTGAGATATGAAACTAGATAGTGATATGGTGTAAAATGAGGAGATTGATACAAAGCTAAACTAGCATGAAAATGATACTAAGATGAAGCTAACATGATATGAGATTAACATGACATATCTAAGATTATAATGCTATCAAAATGATCTAAAATGCTATTCTATTAAAGAGAGGCAAGATTCTTAATGTTATGAGACGATAATGTAGATGCATTAAAACTTGATATGGAGAATGAAGAATGAGAGCTCTATTTATAAGGAAAATAGGGCAAGGGATGGTTGAGATTGAATAATCTCAACAAGGGATAGGATTGAAAGTTATCAATTCATGTGAGGGATTCAATCCAATCCCAAGTTGACAAATGTCTCCTTGAGATGGCTTGAGAGGAGATGCAAGAGACATTAAATGCCTGAGGAGACATGAAGGTTACCTTAGGAGGTAAGGTTGTGGTTGGTTAGGGTCATCCATTGGATAAAGTTTTTACCCAGAGGGTAAACTCTTGTGCAAGGGTTAATAGGATAACCAAGGTTAAAGCCATGAGTGCTTGATGAGACCCTTGGGTTAGATGAGGGTTAAGTTAGAGAGAAAGTCTCTAACCATGAGGGGAGGGTTGAGTTAACCATTAATCATTTGGAAGACTTTGGGGACAAATTTGTAAGAGTCCTTCCAAATTTGGGGGAACTCAATGAGTTAACTTGTTGAAGAAATGAAGCCTTTAATACATTTAGAAGACTTTCTTCCAAATTTGAGAAGTGACCTCCTCAAATTTAGGAAAGGACATGATTAGGAGACTAGAGATGATTAAGATAGGATTAGAAGGCTTCTAGAAGAATGATTAAGGAGATGCAAGTGGAAGATGTAGGATTTTGCAAGTGGATGGAGGATAATAGGATTTAATTAAAATAAAATTAATTTATTTCAATTTTGGATGCAACTTGCATTTGATAGATTTAAATAAACATTTATTTATTTAAATGTGAAATTTAATTTTGCAAGTGGAGGGATTTATAAATAAATCTGGATTTATATAAATACAAAGAGGATTTTAATTAAATGTAGATTTAATTAAAATGGGAAAGGGGAATTTAAATTAAATGTAAATTTAATTAAATGGCTAGGATAGAAGAAGGGAAATATTAATCAAATCTTTAATTTGATTAATGGTCAAAATAGAAGAATAGGATTATCAATT
This sequence comes from Cryptomeria japonica, assembly GCF_030272615.1. Taxonomy (NCBI): domain Eukaryota; kingdom Viridiplantae; phylum Streptophyta; class Pinopsida; order Cupressales; family Cupressaceae; genus Cryptomeria; species Cryptomeria japonica. The sequence continues at coordinate 22,603 of NW_026729226.1, read as the reverse complement.
AAATCTTGGTTTAATTAATTGGAAGAATTAGAGATAATTAAATGAATAAAATTCACTTAATTTGTTGCACAACTTTTAGGTGTCTACATTTTTCCCCTCTTTGAGTCGACGTATGGCCACATGTTGATTCAAAGAAAAACGCTCAATTTTGTCATCAAAATTTTTCGATATGATGTTTTTGCCCAAAATTGTTGATATGATGCCCTAGATATGAAAAATGATTTTGATAGGATATGCTGATATGAAACCGATATCAATATGAGACTGATGATGAAGCCGATATGGAAATGTTGATATGATGATATGATATTGCCCCATTGGGCGATAAATTGAAAAAAATTGTGTTGTTTCAAGGGGACGACACGAAGTACGACAATGTTTGGAATTTTGTGCGATTGTTGAATTTTTTGGATTTAAAAATTGTTTTGATTTTTTTGGATTTTTAAAATTTATCACCCGATAGATTTATTAAAAATGATATTGAAAAATGGGGTGAAGACTATGTGGGGATACCATGTACATGCCCCACATGTCCACCGAGGTATCACAGCCGCCTGCGTCAACATGGACTATATAAGCCTCTTAGGGCCCATTTCCACCTCAATTGCACACTTGTCTTTGGAGTATTGGAGCTTGGAGGAGAGAGAGGAGATGGCACCCCCTACCACCATCACCATTTTTAGCAAGTTCGCCAATTTGAGAGGCCAACAGAGTATAGACCACCAATGAGTTGATTATCTAACCCGCTTTGTGAATTTTTAGCTTAGATTTTAGGCGTTTTTGCAAGTTTTTAAATTTTTTGCTCTAGGTTAGGGTTTTTTCGTGTTTTTTATTTTTTCACTTCTTTTTGCACATATAATTTTTCTTTTAGCACATGCAATATTTCTTTTTGCAAATATGAGTATTGTCATTGCGCATAGGTTTTTTTAGATAGCGCATTTGATTTGCACAATAGTGCATATGATGTTGATTTTAGCGTATCTGTGAAATAGTGTAGTGCATTATGAATGGTTTTATAGCACATATGATGATTCTGTTCGCGCATATGAAATTGCGCATTTAACTACTATTTTAGCGCATATGAGACAGGGAGAAATTTTTTAATTTAAAGAAAATTTTGATAGGTTTAATTTGGATTTTTAGGTTCGTTATGAAGTTTTACACCCTGTCAATGTGTTAGTTGAGTCGATTATGTCGATGGGATGGTGTTTGGATGATTTTTGTGTCATGGGCCAGTATGAATCAGTCATCAATATGAGTCATGTTGATATGGTTCAAATTGTTGGTGTGAATCAAGTCCGTCAAGTCAATATGGTTCAAGGTCGTTATGGCTCAAGGTCGATATGGGTCATTTTATCAATATGAGGTTAGTTGATATGAGTCCTATTTCGATAAGAGTCATGATTGAGATATGAGTCAAAGTTGATATGGGTCCTGATTGCGATATGGGTCAATGTTCGATATGAGTCTTTTGTTGCTCATCATTTATGGGTCAACTCATCATTATTCCATATGGGTCAAGTTTTTGATATGGATTGTTTGGTGTTGGTTGATGTGGATCAATTTTTGATATTGGGCCAAAGACGTTATGGGACTTCTGTTGATATGACTCAATTGTTTTTCGATATGGGTCATTTTGTTGGTATGGATCGTTTGTCGATATGGATCTGTGTTCGATATGGATCTGATTTGATATGGAACTGTGTTCAATATGGGACTGATTTGATTTCCTGATTGGTCTATGATATGAGTTTGGATTGATTGGGTTTTTTAAATTGGTTTTCAATATGGAACATGATCATTTTAAAATGGTATTTGATTTTCGATAATATGAGTCTTGATATAAAGCTTGTTAAGTGAATTTTGATATGAGGTGTAGACACCTAAAAATGTCTCATTGATCACGTACTAGTTATTCCTCTAATTGATTAAATAATTCTTTAATTATTTAATTTAATTAATTAATCTTATTCTTCTAATTTCATATTTCCTCATCATCTTACTAATTATTCTATTTCCTATTCTATCATTATTTAATCATTTTAATCATTTTCTAAATATTAATTAAATATTAATTATTTAATTAATTCTGATTAATTTCCTAATTTAAATAATCTTTATTATTTAAATATTCAATTTCTATCTCTCTAATTAACTAATTATTTAACCCTTTTCTAAATATTAATTAAATATTAATTTTTTAATTAATTATAATTTAATCCTTAAATTAAATAATCTTTATTATTTAATTAAAGTCCATTTCTAGCATAATTAAATAGTTTCTTTTAATAAATTAATTAATTAATTAATTCTTCTAGTCACATGTGCATGATTTCAAAAATCAAATTCAAAATCAAAGTCAAGTTCTAAATATATTCAAATACTAAATTGAATTAAATGAATTCAATTATTTGAATAAATATCATGCAAAGATTAAATTTGAAAATCTAAGTCAGAGTGCAAGCACATGCTAAATTAATTAATTCAATCAATTAATTAATTAAATCATGTATCTCTCCAATCTCTATTTCCATCTTCTAGTTCTCTTTGTCGTCTTCTTTATTTCCTCCAATCATTCTTTTTCTTCTTTTAGTTAGCTTTTTTTCAAGTAGTTGTCTCAATTAATCTATTCAATCTATTCTGTTTCACCTCCAAGTCAGCAGTTGGACTATCAATCAGCATGTGAGCTCACCCGAGTTCCACCTCTTGATCAATCTGTTCCACCTTTCAATCAATCTCATCCAAAAATCTATAAATTGAGCATTCAATCCTCACAATTCCTCTAGATCACGAACTTCAAATCTTTGTGTCAATTGCAGGTTGTCAGTGCAATATCTGAGAGCCATCATACCACAGAGAGAAGAAGAACAATGGAAGCTATGATGCATAATAGGGAGTTTCATATTGCTTAATTTAGTTTCATTTTTCATCTATTTCATTGGTTTTATGTTTGAATTGCTTAGATAGTTAAGGATTCGTGATCGTCATTATTTCCTATGTAGCAATGGTGTATTTGAGCATGCTACATTTTGGTAAATCCAACGTGAAATAACAGCTAATTAACCTTCTCTATTTTTTGTGTTGTTTTTGCAGATCGTACGGATTTTTTCCTTTTTTGTAGGTTTTGCATAGATTTCAAGACAGACCCCTTCGTCATGCAATCAAACTTACATCATCACGCAATCGTATAGATAGGGCCACGCAATCGACTAGATAGGGTTACACATTCGTGCGGAACCCATCACGCAATCTCCCTTACATCGTCATGGAATTGACATTTCTTTGTTAGGCAATTGCTCTGTAATTATCACGCATTCGCAGGGAAAATTGTTGTTTGATTGTTTCTATTCTCATATCCTTTTTGTTCTCTGATCTATTTAATTCTGTCTAAAATTGAGTAAATCTGGAAACGGATTATTTATATTACATGATTTAATTATAACAGTTTATGGCACGAAAGGTACAATTCAGGATTTCAGGTGTTAGAAGGACAAAGGAACAAAGAAGATAGGCCAAATGCTATCAAAGGGTTCTCCAAGCAGAAAAGTAGATACAAGATTGGGAAAATCAACCAGCCTTTGATACATACAACAACTTATTTCTCTCATATCAAGTTAAATATGATCTAATTAATATTGAATGGATGATGAGAGATTTAGCTAGGGCCTCACAATTGGTTTTGCAAGTTTCTAATCGGGTTTAGTTTAATTTTTTATTTTTTTGTGTTATCTGCTTGCCTGTCACACAATCGTCCTATTTAGATTACACAATCAATTTTTTGGTGTCACGCATTCGATCTGTCAGGATCACGCATTCGCTCTGTTATGTTCACGCATTGGCTTTGTCAGAGTCACGCAATCACGCAGATATTGTCACGCATTCATTTCTGTCAGTTTTTTGATTTGATTTTACTGCTAATCAGTTGTTTGTAGCCTGTGGCAAATTTACAGAAAGGATCGGATTAGTATTAGATCAATTGCACTCATAATCTCACACTTCGTCTTTTGGTGCTTAAAATTAACATTGGTTAAAATGGACATGCATGCAAAATATCACACTTCATCTGTTGGTGCTTAAGATTAACATTGGTTAAAATTGGCACGCATGTATAACACTTTGATTTGGGCTTAAAATCAACGACGGTTAAAATTGACATGCATGCCTTCATATTTCAATTTGGTGTTTAAAATGGACATGCACATGCGTATTCAACACCTCAATTTGGCTTATAAAATGAACGTGAATCAGGTTGCATTAGATTAAATCATATTTCATTTTCTTAAGGTAAAGAATTTTTATCGTGTTTGGGGTGGACCTACTGTTGCATTAACTAACTTTCCACCCACCTTTGGGGTCTTGGGAGAAAGGAAGGAGGTGACAAAGACATCCAATTTTATTTTATTCCATGTAATGAGGGGTATCTTTGATTGGTGATTTTATCACCCCACAAAGGTAATTTGAATTACGATGCCTTGGGGATATCATCTCTCCCAGCGTACGCTCGAGCGAGTTTTTCGAGCTGCTATATAAATATACTGGTCAGGCAGCTAGAATGTTGAGTGAATTCGACGTATGTGGGGGCCTTCCCTACACCAATAAGCTCAACTAAAGTCTTAAGTGGCTTACTCTAAGAATCTGTCATTGGATCGGGACCCCTCAAAACCCTACAATAAGAACCAACTTAGTAGCCCAAAACCCTACATCCAGTGATTCTGGGAGTGTGGATCGTACCCCATAGATACCCTTCATGTACCTTACACTATGATACAAGAATCCCTAGACTATAAGATCTTTGGATCTTTAGGGTAAGACAGACTGGCATGCCCAAGAAGTGTGTGCTGTGGAGTGGAGCCAGTGCTGTTAGACTCTCTATCTATTCATTTTGTCTCTGTATTTTTTAAGGGCCTCATTGAATGATGTCCACTTTCCAACCTAAGATTGTATTTTGTGCTTTTTTACGTATTGTTGTGTCAGACCAGTATTGAGTTAGTCCTTTGGGCTATTTCAAGCCCTATCCTACGTATCTCTGAATTTTCTAAGATTGTTTGAAAAAAAAGTCTAGTCAACTATATTTACCTTCAAATAATTGTTCTCAGATTTGAAGAAACCACGAAACTTGTCCTATACATAGAATTACTAAAAACAAAGTCCATTTTTGAAACGTCAAAACTCAAAGGTTTATACACTTGTGACACTAGGAAGTCCTTGCATAGTCCTCATTTACGTCCTTACTATCATCATAAGTCTTTGCATAGTCATCACTTACGTCATTACTATCGTCATAAGTCTTTGCATAGTCATCACTTACGTCCTTACTATCGTCATAAGTCTTTGCATAGTCCTCACTTACGTCCTTACTATCATCCTAAGTCCTTGCATAGGTCTTCACTTACGTCCTTACTGTCATCCTAAGTCCTTGCATAGGTCTTCATTTAGGTCCTTACTATGGCCCTTAGTCCTTGCATAGTCCTCAGTATCATCCCCATTATCATCCTCATATACGTCTTCATCTAGATTTGATATATGTCTGTCTTAGTCCGTCATCATTGACATAATCATCCTACAAAGTTATAGCATGCGTCTTAATGGGTCTCCCAGGTGATGGTTTGCTCCCCTTCAAGCAACCTAATCTAGTCCCAAATGGCAGTCAGCGAGAAATCATTGAAGGTCTAGCGAACTCAGCCTGGGACTCAAGGAGAAACGTACCTCAATATATAGGAGTCGAGTACGAGATAAATATCAAGTATAAAATTGCCCATAGGATTGATAGAGAAATTCTTGCAGAACGTCTAAGAGAAGACATGGAAAAACTTGCATTACAGAAATCCAGAAATACTCAACAAGTCTCGCATCAAAATCCCCAATAGAGAGTCTAGTCTAGTTTTGCATACCTCATATCTATGTCTACAATCTAGCATTAGTCATTGTCTTGCATAAAACCACCCTCATATAGTAGTTGTAAATGCCTGTCACAAAAGGCAAAAGGTATAATGGACCCAAACAATGACTAGTTTGTAAACCCAACTTGGAATATGGACATATCAACTAGTCAACAATCAGGTTCTCAAGCAATGTATACCCTAAATGAATTACAACAACATTTAACAAAAGAAGAAATTGAGTCAGCTCAACAAGATCCACATGTCCTTATGATCTTAGATGCACTTATACATAGTGATAGGGACAAATATCTCTCGTTGTTATTACAAAATGGGGTGAAACTACTTGAAGATTTTGATGTCATGAAGATCTTACCACTAGGAAAAACTTTAGGTCAAGATAATAGTCAAACACTACCCATAACACAAATGCAAGAAATGACCTCCAGTTTTCCTCAAAACATACCTATCCAAAGAAATCTCAATACAAATGCAAACTTTCAAACAAGTGCATCATCTTCAGTGATAAATGTTAGTATACCAACACAAAGCATACTGATAATATCAAGTGTCTCAGCACCTATTCAAATACAAGAAACAAGTGCAACCCAATCTCCGATTTCCTATTCTATAGGATTGACATATAGTCACCAAAATGAAAATCTAGGTCTTACCAATACAACAAGTACAACTCCACCAAACATAGGTTCGCATATCACTTATTTCACGGTACCTAGTGGAATATACAACACACAAAATTATAATCATGGTACCTTCCAACAACCTCCTAGTTATGCAACCACTAATCCTTTTGTGGGACATACACAAACACAAGGTGTACCTTTGACCCAAACAGATATTCTGACACAACAATTACAAAATTTGCAACAACAAATGACGACCATGCATACTGGTAATGATAAAAAGAGCTACACAATGTAGGACTTACATCCTTATCCTTTCGATCACACATTATACATGTCTTCTTTCCCACCATATTTTGAAATGCCTAAATTCGACAGATATCGAGGGAATGGTGATCCTAGAGACCACATCAGAGAGTTTTTTACGGTATGTATAGAGGTTGCAACTGAAGATACTTACTTAATGAGACTATTTCCTAAAAGTATGGGGGTCTTGGCTTTAGAGTGGTTTTCACATTTACCACCAACCATCACATCACGGGGAGAATTAGCTAAACATTTTATTGCAAACCTCTCACATAGCATTGAAACCCTAGTTACTTTGATGGACTTATGTGCCGCTAAAAAATATGAGAATGAAACATTTGCATCCTTCATACAATGATGGAGGGCTCTCTATAGGAGGTGCAAAACAGTTATCCCAGAAATAGAGCAAGTGGATATGTTCACATTAAACTTGATTCCCAAGATTAAATATTTGATACAAATGCAATATTTAACCACATTCAAACAAATCACAGAAAAAGCTCTAAAATGTGAGAAGGGACTAGTGGAACAAGGTCTTATTAAGTATGCAAACACCAACAACAATGACAAATCCAAGTTTTGGTCGAAAAACAAAAATGTGACCAATGATGGTATTGTAGACACCAGAATAGTAAATAGAACTCAACCGGTTTTATCTTTGGGAACGAATCAATCATCAAATCCACGTATAGAGAATAACCTTACTTCAACAAATGTAAACACAACACAAAACAAGAACACAAGGTACCCTAGAGTAAATGATCCAAGGAGGAATTACACACCTCTAGGAGAACCTATTGAGTCAGCGCTCAAAAAGTTAATACAGACAAACATGATCACTTTACCAAAAATAAGAGTATATGAACCAGGTCCTTTCAAACCCACATGGTGGAATGATAATGATTTATGTGATTATCATCAGACTAAAGGTCACAAAACAACTAGTTGCTACAAATTGAAAAACTTGGTCCAAGATATGATAGACCAAGGTGACATCACAATCGATACTAATAAAACCTCAGCAAACATGAATCATACAATCTTTAAGGATCCATTTGTTAAGCATGACAAAGGGAAAGCTACCACATCAGGTACTCAAGACAATACAACTAACTACACAAAGGTCTCATACGACTACACTATTCATGCCATTAGCTTAGGACATATAGTAAACAATGATTCACAAGAAACACTTGATCAAGATGAGCAATATCTAGACACTCACACAGATGATAACCAAATTTGCATGATATCAGAGGCACCAAAATATGGTGATGATAGAAATCTTTGTCTCAGAGACTGGGGGCATGATCAACCATCTCATTCAGGTTGGTTTGAAGATGAACTCATAGAACACATCATGGATGTCAAGCATACACATAAAGACTATGAAGAGGGATTTAACATAAATCTTGATAACACAGCATATGATACCGACAATACCTGTAAGTCATATGATACAGTGGCTACAATCACCATAACTCCCCGAGACAAAGACTGTGCCGTAGTTACTCATAGATCAAAGGTAACTTTACAAGGAATACCACAAAATCATCCACCAACAATAGGGACCTATAGTGTTGTTGAGCAACTTAAGAAAACTCTGGCACACATATCATTATTCAAAATTTTGTGTATTTCACCCACTCCTAGAGCTATATTGGACAAAGCAATTCAATATTCGGTAGTGGACAGAGATATAGATGAAAATTGTTTTGATTTTTTTTTTTAAATATTTGATTTTTTTTAAAAAAATTTGGATTTTTAAAATTTATCGCTCGATAGTTTTATTAAAAATGATATTGAAAAATGACGTGAAGACTATGTGGGAATAGCATTCACATGCCCCACACGTCCATTGAGGTATCACAGCCGCTTGCATCAACATGAGCTATATAAGCCTCCTAGGGCCCAATTCCACCTCATTTGCACACTTGTCTTTGGAGTATTGGAGCTTGGAGGAGATAGAGGAGATGGAACCCCTACCACCATCACCATTTTGAGAGATTTCATCAATTTGAGAGGCCAATAGAGTACGGACCACCGGTGAGTTGATTATCTAACCCGCTTTGTGAATTTTTAGCTTAGATTTTAGGTGTTTTGGCAAGTTTTTAAATTTTTCACTCTAGGTTAGCGTTTTCCGCGTTTTTAATTTTTTCACTTCTTTTTGCGCATATGATTTTTCTTTTAGCACATGTGATGTTTCTTTTCGTGCATATGAGTATTGTCGTCGTGCATTTGAATTTTAATTGTCTGCATAGGTTTTCTTAGATAGCACATTTGATTTGCACAATAGCGCATATGATGTTGATTTTAGTGCATCTGTGAAACAGTGTAGCGCATTATGAATTTTTTTATAGCACATATGATAGATTAAATAATGCATATGAAATTGCACATTTAACTATTATTTTAGCGCATATGAGAGAAAGAGCAATTTTTTGAATTTAAAGAAATTTTTGACAAGTGTAATTTGGATTTTTAGGTTCTTTATGAAGTTTTACACCCTGTCAATGTGTCAATTGAGTTGATTGTGTTGATGGGATAGTGTTTGGGTGATTTTCATGTTATGGGCTAGTATGAGTCAGTCATCGATATGAGTCATGTTGATATGGTTGAAATTGTTGGTGTGAATTAAGTTGGTCAAATTCAATATGGTTCAAGGTCGATATGGGTCATTTTATCGATATGAGTCCTGATTTTGATAAGAGTTGTGATTGCGATATGAGTTAAAGTTGATATGGGTCATGATTTCGATATGGGTCAATGTTTGATATGAGTCTTTTGTCACTCATCTTTTATGGGTCAATTTATCTTTATGGGTCAACTTGTCGTTATTCGATATGGGTCAAGTTTTTGATATGGATTGTTAGGTGTTGGTCGATGTGGATCAATTTTTTATATTGGACCAAAGTCGTTATGGGAATTGTGTCGATATGGGTCAATTATTTTTTGATATGATTCATTTTGTTGATATGGATTGTTTGTCAATATGGATATGTTTTCGATATGGATTTGATTTGATATGGGACTATGTTCGATATGGGATTGATTTAATTTCTTGATTGATCTGTGATATGAGGCTGGATTGATTGAAACTTGATTGATTGGGTTTTTGAGATTGGTTTTTGATATGGAACTTGATCATTTTAAAATGGTATTTTATTTTTGATATGAGTCCTGATATGAAGCTTGTTGAGTGAATTTCGATATGATGCATGATTGATTGATTGGATGATTGATTGAACAGATATTGGTTGATTGTGTGACTGTCATCACATGAATTATTGATTATTTGATTGTGTATAATAGATGCATCTGATAGGATGATATACTTGTGTTGATATAGGTCCATCGAGGAGTTCTCATGCTTCGGGATAAAGTGTGTCAGTGGTTAAGGTGTAGCGGGCTGCTTGTCGGATAAAGCTTCATTTTTGGTTGTGAGATAGGTCAGGTAGGAGGGTATTGTATTTGAGATAGGTGTATATTTTCTCGCATAGAGGAGAATCAAAACCAATTAGGGCACAAATAACTTGGGATTCTGAATTGTTATAAGCTGGGGAGAATAATTGCTCCACTAGAAATTCATTTAATGACTTTGTTTATCTAGGATTTATAAGAGCGAGGTGATAGTGGCCATTGCATTAGTAGCTCTATTGTCTGACCTTGGAATCTGTTCAAAGGTGATGTCCACAAAATACTTCTTAAAATTGTCCATTATTCTCTTGTAGGGCATCAACTTGTCATCCTTTGTTTGATAATCATCGTTGACCTGATTGATGATTAATTGAGAGTCTCCATAAAATTTCAATTATGTGATTCTCCATTCCACAGCTATTTGGATGCTAGTGACCAGGGCTTCATACTCGGCAATGTTATTGGTTCAAGAGAACATCAATCTGTAGGATCTTGAAATTGTGTGTCCCTCCAAACTGACGAACAAGATGTCGACACCTGATCTATGTTGGGTATAGGATCAATCAAAGTATAGGGTCCATTTCTTGGGTGTGATGGTGAGCACATCTATATCTGGAAATTCCACTTGTAGTGGGTTTTTGTCTAGTAAAGGTGCTTCTTCCAATTGATCTGTAATTGCTTGTACTTTGATGGCCCATCCTTCTGTGTATTGAATGTCGAACTCACTTAGGATCATGACCCATTTAACTAACCTCCCTGTGAGAGTGGCTTTTCTAAGTAGATATTTTAGTGGGTCAATCTTTACTACTAGCTTGGGCGTTCAAATTGATGGAGAGTGGGGAATTGGAAAAGAGGTTGAGAGAAATAGGTAAAGATGATATTGAAGTGGGAGATGACTCAGATAAGGTAAGAAGATTGGCAAAAGTAGGAGTGTGGTGTATTCAATACAATTGTCCCTAAATGCTTTAACAGCTTCAAGGTTGTTATGGACATCATTCAATAAATGTATCTCATGGACTTGAAATGTATATCTTGGAATGTTAGGGGATTAAAATCTCCAGACAAGTCTGAAGGTTTTTGAACTAGCACAAGCATATTGACTTCATGCTTCTCCAGGAAGTTAAAAGCTACCAAAATCATATTGGATGTGAACCTTTCATATGGCTGGAAAGATGCTCCCCTATTATCTATCAATAATGATAAAAGAAAAGGAGGATTTGTCATTCTATTGGGAGGCAAGTGGGCTAATAAGGTGGTAGATAAGGGTTGTTCCCCATGCAACAAGGTTGTGGATCATAGTTAGCATCCAATACATTAAGGTTGGAGTCTGCTCCCTCTACACCTCTAATGAATACAGAGAGAGAATTGACTTATAGAATTGGTTGAGCACTCTCTCGGACATCCCTTGGTTATTTGGAGAGGACTTCAATATGATTGAGAATCAGGAGGTTAAGTCAAGAGATTTGGATCTTGAATGGACAAGTGGGGAAAAGCTATATTGGACTAGGATGAAGGAGAAACTCAAACTCATTGATCCCTTGAAGGAAAGAAGAACAATTATAACTCCATTTGGTACACTTGGTACAATTTCTAGAGAGGAGGAGAATATATTGCAGGTTGGATAAATTTTATCCTAATAAAGATTTTTTCTCCTTGAAACAAGCAAATGATGAGTCCACTGTTAAAGTATGCCCATACACCTTTTCAAATCACCATCTTACCAATGCTCATATTACACTTATATTAATGTTGGCTCTCCTAATAAGAGAAATGATAGCTTTATTCTCAATGCTAGACTTTTGAAGGATCAAGATGTGAGATGTGCTATCTATATGATTAGACAAATTAACAGATGGGACAACCACACTCCCTCTGCCATTGAAAAATAGAATAAGAATATTAATAGCTAGAAGATCCTATTGCAAATAGTGGGAAAGAAAAAGGCTAAGGATGACAAGAAGTTGGAAAGGGAGTTGGTAGATAACTTGATATCTTTAGAATCTCAGACCCAATTAGATCTTACCAACCTTGAATTAGTTCAATTGTTGTCTCATACCAAATATTATCTAAGAGGCATTTAAAATAAAAATATTTGGGGTATCAATATGACGGCTAGAATCAACTGGCTTGAGTAGGGTGATAAGGGCTCTAAGTTCCTTTTTAATATTCTAAGACATAAGGAGTTCAAATAAAGGATAGATAGAATCTAGGATGAAGGCAAAGAATTGGTGGACAAGAATGACATTAAATAAGCATTCCTTCTTTGCTACCAATTTTTTTTCTCTTCTAAAGAGAACTCTCCCTCTAGCCAATCTGCAAGAGACAAATGCAAAACCCTCATCCCAAGAAATTTTTTGGAGGGGGAGGTTAATGTGCTCAAGAAACCATTTTCTATTGAAGTAGTTCTCAAGGCCACCAACACTCTCAACAAGGCCCCTAGTCTAGATAGCTTACCTATTGAGTTTTATAAAAATGCTAAGGATTTGATAAGTTTGGACCAACTCCAGGTTTATGAGGAAGCTTTGAACAAGGGTCCTTTGGGAACCAATATTAATAAAGGAGTGATTGAATTACTCCCCAAAGATGGGGAAAATTCTCTCACAAAAAACTAGAGGCCTATTACTCCCCTAAATGTATTAGATAAACACCTAGCTAAGATTATTGTGCTCAAATTAGTAGATATATTACCCAACTTTGTGAGAAATACTTAGACTAGTTTCATTCAGGGTAGATACATTCTTGAGAATCTCATCACTAGTTGGGAGGCAATGAATTGAGCTAAATATAACAACTAAGATGGTTCCTGCATGTTTCTAATTGATTTTGAGAAGGCAAATGATCTGATTGAATGGAGTCTCCTCATCATGATGTTGGAAGAATTTGGGTTAGGGAAAAGAGTGTTGTTAGATGGTCCAGATTTTTCTTAATGATGCGTCTGCTCAAGTTGAGGTCAATGGATCATAGACTCAAACTTTTAAGATGGAAAGATCCATTAGGCAAGGGTTCCCTTTGGCCCCTTCCATGTTTGTTATAGCATCTGATGTTATGTTTTATCCTTTTAAGTAGGAATCCTCCTTCTCCCATAAGATCAAGGGAATTACTTCACCTAACAAGGAGCACATAATAATATTCAGTGTGTTGATGACTCGAGTCTATTCCTATAACTTGAAGAGGTAAACATGGAGTTCTTGATGTTGAAACTTGATTTGTTTTGTGAAGCCTCTAGAGCCAAGGTTTCTTCTATCAAATCCATCCTTCTTGAATGGGTGGATATCCCCCACATGGGTTTGTAAGTATAAATTTTAATGGGGTGCCCTTCTAAACAAGTTATATATTCGGGTATACCTTTTGCGGTCAACCCATGTTTGAAGAAAATGTGGCTATGGATCATAGAGAAGATTGAGAATAAGTTGGCTAGATGGAATAGGTAGTACTTGTCCATGACTAGCAGAATGCAGGTCTACCAAAAGATTCTCTCCTCCTATATTCTCTACTATGCCTTTATGTGGATGTTCAACAATTAGAAAATCATTGATATTCAAAAAGTAATCAAAAACTTCCTTTAGTCCAATGGTAGAGGCAACAAGAAGTGGCATTCGGTCAAATGGAAATGGTGTTGTCTTAGCAAAAAGATGGGCATCTTGGGTCTAAAGGATCTTAAGATACAAGGGATTGCATTAGCATCCAAATGGATCTTTCATGCATTGGAGGGAAATGAACGATGGAAGGTCCTTATTAGAAATACTATTAAGATTATTGTTCCTAAATAGGCTGGAAGGCCTAGAAGTTGCTCCCATTTACTGACCTTCTTGCTAGTAGTTTCCCTATCTCCCTAGGTGGTTATAATGTTTTCAAGGTAATATGGAAGGCATGGGAGTTATTTAGAAACCTAATTTATAATAATAGAATCCTCAATGATGATAACACCCTTTGCAGTGAGAGGTCCAACTGGTGGAATTTATTCCACAAAGGTAGGCCCTTGCCCTTATTCAAGGATGTTATGCTAAAAGTAATATTAATAGTATTTTTTGCTTCAATGTTATTATTGTTAATGGGCAACTAATCTATTGGAATGTTCTCAGTCAAAAATATCGCTTGCGTTCATCCAACTAGAGAACCTATTTTATCTTAAGCAAACCCTGTAGTAAATTGTAGCTCCCCAAGCACTAGTCTATTGTGGAAGATAGATTCAAACTATTCACATTGATAGATGGTGCTCGAATAATTAACACCAAGAAAAAGGTGGTTTATGAAGTTCTTTGTTGTAAGGATCTGATTGCTCACATCAACACTGTGTGGAATCTAAACCATAGTGATGAATATTGACATAAAGTGTTTTCCTTACTATGGCGCTATAATATCATGCCCAAAAAAGAAAGGATTTAAATGGTTGTTTAACTTTCATAGATTACCTATTAAAACTAATCAGCAGGCTAATGATGTTTGTAGTATTTGCAGAGTTAATTAATCCATTATGCATATCTAAACTTTGATTATGTTGTGGCTAATGAAAAATGGAACATATTTGGGATTAACTTTTAAGATAAATTTTCTTATTCTGATGTTGTCTTTGGTTTCATTAATGGCATTAAAAAGGATAACAATCTATTTTGATCTCTTTTATCATGTCAGATTTTATGGGTTATTTAGACCATTAGGAATGAGGAGAAATTTCAGGGGATGGGTAGGCTACTTACTAAGTCTCTAAGAAGACTCATTGCTTATAATGTTGAATTAAAGTTCACTATTCTCATGAGGCTTTCAAAAAAAAAGTTTGAGAGGTTCATTGAAGATGGCACTACAAGAGTTTATCTCTCAGAGGTTTCGCATGGTTACACATGGCCCAAGTTCAATAGCAAGATCGCTATTTGTTAAAGCTTTGGAGGCTTTTGTGAATGATATCAATGAAGGCAAGAAGGTGGGGAGGCAATATCAATCATAACAGTTAGCTGCAGTGGGGATGGTGAACTAGAATAGGAACATCATCTAGATGGAAGGTCCCCAAGGGTGGACAACATGGGTTGAAGACTAGTTGTACAATAGCTTATCCTATACATGTTTTGTATAGATACAACATTCATTTTATATATGATCTCAAATGTATGGGCCATAAGTAAAAATGTAAATGACCCATTTTGTGTTCTTTTATTGATGTATAGGGCCCTTTTTGCCTATGGGTCACTATTTATGTTGGTTATTTTGAACTATATGGCTTATTATAAATTAGTTTGGTAGGTGATCAATTTATATTCTATCTACAAATCTATTAATCTAGTAATTTGGTAGTCTGTTAGGCTCCTTGTTATGTAGTCTCTAATACGTTGGGTCAAAAATGTTGATGCAATTGTTTTATTCTTATATCTAATATAAAAAAGAAGAAGTTAGAATCCAACTTCAAAACATTTAAGAATAAAATAATTCCAATGGACCATATGATCATCCCATCTATGCTATTTAGATGTAGTCTTAAAAAACAAAAAGAAAAAAATCCAGTGTATAGTTTTTTTGAAAAAGAAATAGAGGCCCAAAGGCCTCTTCAAATTAATGGTGGCTTTTGTGAGTATTGTGCTAATCAAATTGATGAGAATTTCATTGTAGAAGATATTTGAGACTTGATAGTAAGCACACTTAGACTAGTTATAAGTTATATATTCTCTATGTACTTGTTTTGATTTTATTAATATATTTGGTAGATGAACAATTATTGCTACTCGTAATTTTTTCCTCTTATAAGATTTTCTAAGATATAAATTTTGAGATTATCTTGTTATTTATTTTTAATTCTATATTTAAGTTTCAAAATTGTTTAACATTCTATACTAAAAAAATATTAATTGAATCAAATAAGAGAATAATAACTCAAATTCTTTTTTACTAACAATTTTTTAAAAATCACAGATAATTTCAGTATTTACATTTTATTATTGATCAATTACTCGACTAAACTAGTAATAATATAAATCAAACGATATCAAAGCAAATCTCAAAAATTGAAATTGGTGTAAAGTTTATAACAAAATGTATTTCTGTGGTGACTTGGAATTAGACTAGTGAAGCTATGGCTCGAATTAAAGTAAGAAACAACTTTAATGACAAAGCACCACATATCATAGACCCGGTCAACCTGTTCCCTCCAATTTAAGCTTGATGTTTTGTACATATATTGAAGTTTGTCCTTATGCCTTTTTATTTAGTCTACAGCTCAAACTGATAAACACGGTTCTTCATAATTAAGTGCGCCTAAAGCAATTGAATATAATAATTGATCCCATTTAATGTCTTAATCATCTTGAATTTGGGAGTTGTGAGAAGAAAAAGTTGTCACGGAGCGTATTGACCACGTAATTGGTCTTGACCAGATAATCGAATCATTCAAATGCTACCTTGATCTCATTCTAATGAGATGCCTCAGGATTCGCCTTCTCTGATAAACGAGGAATGCCCGTAGCTGCAATACTGTCCCTTTTTACTTCAATAAAATCGCCCCTCCATCAGCCAATGTCTCGTTTTAATCTCCTTTATGCCTTCATTCTCTATACCCTTTTACTCCCTTGTTCGCTATGCGCAGACGTCAGTTATACAAACTGCGAAAGCAATCAAACATGTGGCGGTATAAAAATCCCATATCCTTTTGGTTTAAGGGAAAGTGGATGTGGTCTGCCAGACTTACAAGTCGACTGTGAAGATAAGGGACATTTGGTAATCGAAATTGGAAACCAGAGGTACACAATCTTAAACTTTTTTCCAGATAATCAGACTTCAACAATTACTGAGGACACGAGTTTCCAAAATTGTTCATTTTCATATAATCTCAACGAAGATGCAATCCAAGACGGGGGTCTCTTCGATCAAATCCAACGACATAACATCAGTCTACAAGTTCTTGTGTGTGGTTTGCAATGTGTAGCTCTACTACCTGGCCTTGAGGTTCCAGGATGTTATTTTAAATCGGTAACTGTTGAAGAGGCATCAACCCATTGGAATATTGCAGAGGAACAAGACCAGAAATGTAAGAGTTGCGTTTCAAGCGGTGGTCTGTGTGGGTTTAATATTTCCGATTTAAACCAGTTCCTTTGCTTTTGCGAGGATGCACCCCATCAAACCACATGTTCATCAGGTATAATTTGGTTCAAATCTCTCTATATTTTCTTCTAAGCACCCATTAAGTTTAATTGCCTTGCAATTCGAAAATATAAAATACGAAATTGGATTATCTCAGTTTAGTTCAAAAAAAATTATATTCGCATCTGATTAGCATTTACCAAATTTAAACAGTCGAGAGATCAATTTATCGAGCTATAACAGTCAGAACTAAAAAAGGCAGAGATATAACAGGTAAATACTAAGGAACCTTTTTGTGTGAGTTTTAAACATTCTTCTAATTTTCTTGTATGGTGGAGTCACTAATCTATGATACTACACATGAATTCCAGGAATAGCCATTGGGGCAAGTGCTTTCATAGTGATAGTAGCACTATTTCTTATTGTTGTTTATCGAAAGAGGTCATCCTACTTTAGATGGATCCAAAGTTGTGTTGCAAGCGAACCGATGAATTCAGGGTCTATTGGGAAAGTGGAGAATTTTCTCCAAAGTTATATTCATGAAATGCCGACCAGATATTCATTCTCTCAGCTAAAGAAGATCACTAACGACTTTTCAGATAAACTTGGGGAAGGAGGATTCGGCATGGTTTATAAAGGAAAGCTCCCGAGCGGTTTTTTTGTGGCTGTAAAACTTTTGGATCAGTCGAGACAGAGTGAGAGCCAGTTCATGAATGAGGTTGCAACTCTGGGAACCATTCATCACGTTCACTTGGTTCGCCTCATGGGTTATTGTTTTGAAGGTTTCAGAAGCGCACTTGTATATGAGTACATGGCCAATGGATCCCTAGAGAAGTTTCTATTTCAAGGAAAAGAACAAGAACAGAAGCTCAGTTGGGAGCAATTGTATTCAATTGCTTTGGGCGCTGCGCGCGGAATTGCGTATTTGCACCAAGATTGTAACAGGCGCATCATTCATTTTGACATTAAGCCTCACAATATTTTACTGGATGCAGATTTCACGCCCAAAGTAGCTGATTTTGGTCTCGCTAAACTGTATGGGAAGGGAGACGACCACGTATCAATTACGGCAACCAGAGGGACGCCAGGATATGTTGCGCCAGAGGTGTGGAATATAAATTTGGGAGGTGTAACAGACAAATCAGATGTTTACAGTTTTGGAATGCTATTAATGGAGATAGCGGGAAGGAGGAAGAACATTGAGTTGCAGGTGAGCCATTCGAGTCAACTTTATTTTCCGGAATGGGCGTTCAAATTGATAGAAAGTGGGGAGTTGGAAAAGAGGTTGAGAGAAAAAGGTCGATGCGACATGGAAGTGGAAGATGAAGAGAAGGTGAGGAGAATGACGAAAGTAGGACTTTGGTGTATTCAATACAATTCCAATGACCGACCATCAATGAGCAGGGTGGTACAAATGCTGGAAGGAAACGGTGATGATGTAAGCAATCCTCCATTACCTTTCAACTCCTCCCCACCGCGTGAAGTACCATTGTCATCTTCCTCCGAAGAATATTCATCCGTGGTATAGAGTCCACGAAGACTCCTAATCTACCCATCAATCTAGAAATATCTTCATCCATGGTATAGAGAAACGAAGAGGATTTGGACGATTATGAGATGATGCAAGGAGCATCTTTATTATATGGAAACGAATATTATATATTTCTGATGTAAGAATCCATCCTCTGGATATAGAAGTAATTATTATATAACTTAGATGTAAGAATCTTTGTGTGGTGGTTTCAGCTGTTTGGTATTGTAATTTTTTTCTTTTCATTTCTTGAATTGCTATTTTCTTTTCTTGTAATCACATTTTGTTTAATTCAATATATAAAAGAGTAATCATCTTCATCATATCAAAATAAATCATTCATAATTATAATTAGTATTTTTCATGTGATTTTAAAAGGTGTCATAATATTCTTGCTCAATATCACTTAGAGTTTAAAATTATTTTTGTTTTTCATAATATCTTCTAGCTTGATATCATTTAGAGTTTAAAACTATTTTTTGTTTTTAAATCTTAATGACACTTCAAAGTATTTTATTTATTGCCAAAAAATATATTTTGAGAAAAATAATTGGTACATTGGAATTTATCAATTTTTGTTGGGTTGGAAATATGAATAATACAAGGTGTATGCTGGAAATGTGGGATCAACCTGCAAGAGAGAAGAATAGTTCAAACACACACATGAAACATTGCATTAGAGATAGAAATCCAAACAAAGCAAGTTAATGAATCAAAACTCTTTAAAATCGTTCCATGCTCCTTTATCTCTAAAGATCCTCAAGATTCAAGGTGGCCCTCACTTGGAAGAGCACTTGATCTCTTGGATGACAACCTAGAGAACGAGATTTAGAGGATTTTAATATCAAAATGGATGCAACTATGATCCCAATGAATGATTGAGATATGAAACTAGATAGTGATATGGTGTAAAATGAGGAGATTGATACAAAGCTAAACTAGCATGAAAATGATACTAAGATGAAGCTAACATGATATGAGATTAACATGACATATCTAAGATTATAATGCTATCAAAATGATCTAAAATGCTATTCTATTAAAGAGAGGCAAGATTCTTAATGTTATGAGACGATAATGTAGATGCATTAAAACTTGATATGGAGAATGAAGAATGAGAGCTCTATTTATAAGGAAAATAGGGCAAGGGATGGTTGAGATTGAATAATCTCAACAAGGGATAGGATTGAAAGTTATCAATTCATGTGAGGGATTCAATCCAATCCCAAGTTGACAAATGTCTCCTTGAGATGGCTTGAGAGGAGATGCAAGAGACATTAAATGCCTGAGGAGACATGAAGGTTACCTTAGGAGGTAAGGTTGTGGTTGGTTAGGGTCATCCATTGGATAAAGTTTTTACCCAGAGGGTAAACTCTTGTGCAAGGGTTAATAGGATAACCAAGGTTAAAGCCATGAGTGCTTGATGAGACCCTTGGGTTAGATGAGGGTTAAGTTAGAGAGAAAGTCTCTAACCATGAGGGGAGGGTTGAGTTAACCATTAATCATTTGGAAGACTTTGGGGACAAATTTGTAAGAGTCCTTCCAAATTTGGGGGAACTCAATGAGTTAACTTGTTGAAGAAATGAAGCCTTTAATACATTTAGAAATGTTGTCACGGAACGTATTGACCACTTAAGTGGTAACTTTTCTTTACCAGATAATCGAATCATTCAAATGCTACCATGATCTCATTCTAATGAGATGCCTCAGGATTCGCCTTCTCTGATAAACGAGGAATGCCCGTAGCTGCAATACTGTCCCTTTTTACTTCAATAAAATCGCCCCTCCATCAGCCAATGTCTCGTTTTAATCTCCTTTATGCCTTCATTCTCTATACCCTTTTACTCCCTTGTTCGCTATGCGCAGACGTCAGTTATACAAACTGCGAAAGCAATCAAACATGTGGCGGTATAAAAATCCCATATCCTTTTGGTTTAAGGGAAAGTGGATGTGGTCTGCCAGACTTACAAGTCGACTGTGAAGATAAGGGACATTTGGTAATCGAAATTGGAAACCAGAGGTACACAATCTTAAATTTTTTTCCAGATAATCAGACTTCAACAATTACTGAGGACACGAGTTTCCAAAATTGTTCATTTTCATATAATATCAATGAAGATGCAATCCAAGCCTCGGGTCTTTTCGATCAAATCCAACGATATAACATCAGTCTACAAGTTCTTGTTGTAATATCTTAAAATTGGTCACCTAAACCGTGGGCTATTAATCTCAACAACATCACCAAGGCCCTAACCAAAGGCAATTAAATCAATCTTGAGCACATTAATTAATTCTTCAATCATCAAATATCACATGGCAAGTGAATTACTCAATATTAATTAAATATTTATTTAATTAATTGAATCATTCCAAAAATATCATTTTGACCAATTATCCTATTTAATTTATTAAATATCCTAGCATATTTAATTAATTAATAAATTTGTCATTTAATCATAAAAAGATAATTAATTTATTACAAAAGAGGAATTAATCACAAAGCAAGAGTTAAATTGAATATAGAATAAAAGGATTGAATTGAAAGAGAAATCAAACTCGAGATATTATTTATTCTTCTAAATTGAGAACTTGAAATCAGAAAAGCAATTAAAAGAAATTATTAATCATTCTCTAAAATTGGAACTTAACGCTTTTGAGAAAAAGAAGTTCAGTTGCATTGAAAAGACTCTTTTCTTGAATAAATCAAAGAATATGCATGGACTTACCTATTTTTATCACAAGGGCATGGAATTAATTAATTCTTATTTGTAATGAAACTTGAACTTCTTATCTGAATGCATTTCAATTAAACTATAATTGGAATCTATCTCAAGGTTAACTGAACTTGATTACTCAATTATTTCAAGGGTAAGTGCACCAAGATGGTGAACAAAAAGGGGGGTATAAGTGGCCACTTTTTCTTTTTTTTTTTCTAAAAGCAGGTAAACCTGAACTTCAAAGAGCTATTTGAAGGTCATGCACTCAAAACTAGGAGTTAAAAAAAAATACGAATTGTAGTACTCTGAATCTAGTTTCTAAACTACTAATTTTTTTTAAAATTGGATAATATTAAGAGGGTCAAACCTTTCACGCACGAAAAACTGTTCCTAATTTTTTCAGAAAAATATAACATAGCTATTTTCGTGCACTGCACAAAATATATAGTTAGATTTAGTATTTTACAAAACCCTTTGGTAGGATGATAGGTAAGAGTGAGATCTAGAAGTTGTGTATTTTTTTGTAATTTTTCGTCAAGTATTTTATTTTTTATGATTTTTTAAAGTGACTGCATCCTAAAAATTTGGTACCTGTTCGTGCGCTGGGCATAACTTGCATCAAAATAATCAAAAATGCAATTTTTTTTTTTTCAAAGTGTATAGAATCTAGTGTAAAACAATAATATATTTTTTTTTTTGAATTTGGTTAATTATATCAAAAGTTATTAAAAAAATAGTAGACATATGTCTGTGAGGACTTTCAAGGCACTGATAAAGAAAATTAAAGTTTGTACTATGCTAATGTTGTCCAAAAATTAAAAAATTTATATGGTCAAAAAACTAAGAAGATGTATGAGATTATGGTAGTAATTTTAGAGATACCCACTTCATCATTTGTAAACCTGATGACGATGAAGTCAAGAAATCATGGTGGAGGATGAAAAAACATGTAAAGGAACAAAAAAGGGGGGAAAATGGGCTTGCAAGCCTTAGGGTCGTTTTCCAACCCTCTTACCAAGGCAAAACCCGCATGGGTTATGAAGAACC